>NW_027397066.1:66555865-66602285 GCF_003265705.2 Callorhinus ursinus | reverse complement strand
CACACACACACACACACACACACACACACACACACACACACACACACTCTACTCTAAAACCTGCCTGTTGTAGCTGTCATGTAGGTCCCAGTTTGTTTTTCACCACTGACTGGAAACAAAGATGTATTATGAACACCACTGGCTATGTTTGGAGGCCACCTGGTAAATTTCCGTTTTGGAACGTTAAGCAGCTGAACTAGGGGACAGTATGACCACAGTGGTGTCTGGTCAGAAGCGCACATCTGTTTGCATGCAGCCAGGCTGGGGGAAAGCCCATCAGTGATTCTGGCCTCAGATCTGCTGAGTAGGACAAGCTAGATGCCCTTTACATTTAGCTTTCATCTTGCTAACCAGTGGAAATGATGTGGGCCTCAGAAGACATGTTCCCCTCTTGCCATCTTAGAGGATGGGATTCAAGAATTTATTTTGAACATAAAAGGAAGCTGGGGAGAAGTAGTTCTGATGAAGCGGGTTGCTTCATAATCTGCTTCAGTGGAGCTTTTGAGATTGATTACCTTTGCTCAAGTCCGAGATAATACTCAGAGGCTGTGCTTATGGAGAAAAATCACCGCACGATCAATTTCAATTTCCACAGTCTCAGCAGGGACTCTGTTTAGAGACGTTATCTATGATGGAGAGTGAAGTATTAAAGGTACAAGACACAGGGCGCATTTTGGCAAGGGCATGGTGACACTGTGGTGTGACTGGTTGATGTGTGCTAATAAGAACAAAGAGAAGAAGAGCGATGGAAAGATGTGGAACTGACCGGAGTACTAGACGAATCTTCCTCTTTTGTGGAGTTTCTCCTGACATGGGGCGGATGGCAGAAGCTGGGTGGTTTTGATTTAGGAGGATAGGAATGTTTTAAAAAGGGGCGCCTGGGTGGCTCAGCCATTAAGCGTCTGCCCTCGGCTCAGGTCATGATCCCAGGGTCCTGGGATTGAGACCCACATTGGGCTCCCTGCTTGGCGGGAAGCCTGCTTCTCCCTCTCCCACTCCCCCTGCTTGTGTTCCTGCTCTTGCTAACCATCTCTCTGTCAAATAAATAAATAAATAAAATTTAAAAAAAAAGAAATGTTTTTAAAAATCTGTTTACCCCATATGAAAAAAGACAAACTTGTTTATTATAAAAATTTAGAAAATGCAGGCAAACTAAAAGAAAAATTTTAAAAATCACCCACCATCTCACATCCTAGAGAGAACCAATCTAAACAGGTTGGCTTACATCCTTTATTTTTCCTATGCTTACGCACACATTTTTATTAAAATTATACTTAGTATTTTTGAAAACTACTTTTCACTCGACTGCACTTTCCCTTTCATCTCTCCATGTCTATATTACAATATCCTTTTGTTAATTCGTTTTTAATTCGGAACCAACAGATGCTTTTGTTAAAAACTTCAGAGTATAGGGTAAAATGTAAAAGTAGTTCTCCTCATCTCCTACCTCCCTCCCCTGAGGTAACCCTAAGACTTTTTTCTTAATATTCTCTCCCGAAACTTTTTCTGTGACACACACACACACACACACACACAAGCGCGCGCGCGTGTAGTGTTCAGTTACTATATCACAAAGTACTCAATGAAATCCTGTTATGTGGAAATTCAGGGTTTTTCCAGTTTTCACTGCAGTGAGCATCTATGTGGTTAAATCTCTGCACACAACCATGATGATTTCCTTAAGATAAATTCTAGAAAACAGATCGCTACACTGAAAGCACAATTTTAATGTTTTTGATATGTGCGGCCCATTGCCATTCACATGGTTTGTGACAATTTCACACTCTCACTAGTAAGCAACACTGAATTTTTTAAATTTTTTATTATTTTTAACACTGAAGTTTTAAAAACTTTTAATAACACAATATAGAAAAGTGGACAAGCCATGAGCTAGACCTGCACTGTTCAATATGGTCGTCACTAATCACACATAGCTACTGAGTACTTGAGATGTGGCTAGTCTGAATTGAGGTCTGCTAGAAGTGTCAAAGACACACACAATTTCAAAGAATTGGTACCAAAAATAACATACAATATCTCATTAATAATTGTATGCTAATAATATATTGAAATGATATTTTGGATATATTAAGTAAAATATATTATTAAAATTAATTTTACTTTTTTCTTCTCACTTCTTTTAATGTGGCTACCAGGAAAGTGTGCTTGCATTATATTTCTCTTGGACAGCACAGAGTAGAACATGGTCTGGCTCCTCAGATAATAAAACCTACCATGTGAGCTACATACACCTGATTTGGTCTCTTCCTCTGTCTGTTCCTCTCCTGTGCCACACCCCCAAGCCCCCTGTGCCTCAGTTATACCCCGGGCTCTTAGAACTAACTAACATAGTACTTTTCACCACTCCAGTTCTTTGCCAGAGGGGCGCCTGGGTGGCTCAGTCAGTTAAGCGTCTGCCTTTGGTTCAGGTCATAATCCTGGGGTCCTAGGTTTGAGCCCCATGTCGGGCTCCCTGCTCAGCAGGGAGTCTGCTTCTACCTCTCCCTCTGCTCCCGCTGCTCCTACTCTCTTGCTTGCTCTATCTCTATCTCAAATCAATAAATAAAATCTTTAAAAAAAATCTTTTCCAAGAATGATCAATAAACTCAATAAAAGTGAGTGTCCACTTTTGAAGGTAATGGGGTTGCATGTTATGATTGTGATCTCCCAGAACTGTTAGGTATAAACTCTGAGTCGCAAATGGAATCATTTGTCAACAGATTTGTGAGAGCATTTAAGTATTTGGGCTTCAGAAATTGCTGCGGAGTTTAGTATCATGCCCCTTCCAAACTGTGCACACAGGGCACAGAGCAGACAGAATACGCGTATTTAAGAGTCAGTTCATTGATGGAAGTTCGCCATCTCTCTGTGCCTCAGTTTTTTCTTTCCCATGAGGCGAGGATGATGGAGTGGTGCACACAATCAGTTCCAGACAAGAGGAGTCAGCACTTTGTAAACACTGGGAGGAAAAGAGATTGGCAGGAGATTGCTGGGGCTGTTTCCTCTTACTCCCCACCTCCTGAGGTTTGCTTAGCCCCCTGGCCCTTCTCATCAGCCCCTCCACTCATCCTTTCACACATACCGGCTGTACCAAACACACCCTAAGTACACACAGCTTTTCATCAAAGACAAATGCCGTTCACAGGTTGGCTCCCACTCACGGTCACTCCAGGATAGATGCAAAATGCAGATAAATCGGAAGAAAAAGGCCCTTGGGTGAGCATGTGAATCTTGCTCTCTTCTGCCCTGCTGTCGGCTTATATCTCGTTTTTGAGTCACGTTTTCACTGGACTCAGCTTTAGCATTAAAAACAAAAAAACGGAAAAATAACAGAAGATTTTTAAAAATATATCTTAAAGTATTGGGGGCTCGATTACATGCTCGACCATTTGAAAAGTTGCCCAAACCCTTGCTTCATCCTGCTGTCGCAGTCCGAGTAGCTTCTGTTGGGAAGGTATCCAGGTAAGAGAGATTAAAGCAAACAAACATCTCTGTTCCAACCTGTCTTCATCATCATTCTTTTGTTGTGGTTGCATTAAGCTGAATTGTGTGAGAACAATGTTGCCAGTCCCTGGGAACCCTCTACTTAGAGTTTTTATAAAACTGCCTTGTGATAAAGAACCAATATAACCTTTTAACAAGGAAAATGAGAGTTCTCTATAAAAGACTCTCCGCCTCTAAATTTGGAGAAGGAGGGAAATACCTTGTTGGAAAGAGAGTGAACTAAGAACTGAAGGAGGGCTGTCTGTTTTCCATTACTTTGTGACCCACCCAACGAACTGGAGTAAAAGTCTGCTGAGCCTTAATTTTGCCCTCTGTGAACTGGGGACAGAGTATCCCCCTTTCCTCCTGTGTTCACGTGGGCATTGCAATACACGAGTGCAAAAGGAATAAATTATTCTTTGGGCTGCAGTGGTCTTGACCACTTTCTAACTCCAGATTCTGTGATTATAAATAATAAATACTTTTGCTCTTTCCAACCACCATGTTTAAATACTCTGGTAAAACCTAAAGACCCTCTTATCTCAGTAAGCCAGGCTATCATTTTTGCCTCGCACAGACTACTAAGAACCTCTTTTCTTTTTTTATATTCAAAGCTGAGCATATAACTCTTCAGGTCTGTCTACCTCCCCTCTGTCTGTTCTATTCCCCAAGGGTGAAGCAAACTGAGCAGTTTTCAGTGGTGCTGTTAATAAACAGCATTGGATCAAGAGTTGAGTAGCTCTTCCAGCAGCAATTGGATGAGCCCAAGAAACCAAAAACTCAGTGAACCCCCTTTGGATTAAAGAAACTGTTAGAATTTTGAGAATAAAACTTCTCATCAGCAGGATGAAGCCAGTATCTGTGAACTGGCAGATTGCTAGTGAAAACATGAATAAGGCCTGAGGAGTGTAGTATAAAACATTATGACCTTTTTTTTTTTAAAAAAAGGGCTTATGCACTATATAAATTTATTTCTATTTTCAGACTACTTTTCCTATCAAAAACACTACTTCCCAGTGTAGTTTGCCTACTCGAAGTTTTGAAAGCATTACCAAAGAAAAACAAAACTGAGTCTAAACTAAAAGTCTAGCGCTCTCACTGGCCCTTGACTATAGATAAGGTTTCATTAATACTATCAGCCTAAATGCCATTGGTTCTTGACCTTGATAGCTCACCCAGGACCTCCGGTCATTTGATACCCCCCCCCTTTGTCTCCCATCATGAGAGGATCAATAGGATGTGTCCACCCTGTGTACCTGAGCCCCACCCTGGCTGTGGGTTTGGTAGAATCTGCTAGACAATGCTTCTCCTTCCTCGGGCACCAGAGTCTCTCTTGAGATTTCAGTAAGCATGGCCTGTCCCTGAGGCATTTCTGCTTCTATGGCCAGGCCAAGTCCCTCAGATTCCTCAGGGAGCCAAAGTGACCTCCCCTCCCTCCTTGTGACACACTATTAGAGCAGTCCTCAAACAGTATTATTTGTGTCTTGGTATTTGCAGAGATTTGATGAATAACTCTTTGGGTTTTTACTTAACGGGCTTCCTGTTCTCTGTAAGTTGCATATGAAGGCCATTGAAGAATGAGAGGCCAGAGAGAGTCAGGCCAAGCACCAACCTTCTTTCATACTCAAGGTTGCCCCTCTCCTCTGAAAACCAAGACGTCATCTTGAGACTGGATCCCCCTTTTCTTGACATGAATCATCTCCCAGGAGACTTCCGTAGCCTCCACCAGAACTTTCAGGTTCCCCCTCTCGTTCACTCAACAAGCCTGAACCTCCTGCAAGGGGCACATCCCAAACACAAGCTCATATCCCTACTAAGGAAGGATTTCCTCTTGTTTTCAAGGAGACCATCCCAGACCAACGCAGGGATTGAACTTGAGGTGAAGACATTGTGGGTTGATTGTAGGAGCAAAGTGGAGGTCAGTGGTGAGGATGGTGGGGGATGTGTCCAGGGGGAGGCTGAGAAGCTTTCAAGAAGCTTTCAAGAAGACGCCAGGGTGCTTTGTCTCTTCACTCAGGGTCTGTGTTCTCTCTGCAGAATGACATCTTTGAGTGGGCCAGGGACCACCGAGTCCACCACAAGTACTCAGAGACTGATGCTGATCCTCACAATGCCCGCCGGGGCTTCTTCTTCTCCCACATCGGCTGGCTGTTTGTTCGCAAACATCGTGATGTCATCGAGAAGGGGAGCAAGCTTGACTTCACTGACCTGCTGGCTGATCCTGTGGTCCGATTCCAGAGAAGGTAAGTGAATAGACACCATAGAGTTGTCCCTCGGGGGACACGACCAAGAGACAGAGCACAGTGGGGTGCAATAATACCCCCAAGTAGTTCTCCTCATAACACTTACCCTTCTTGTTAGGATTTACCTCTGTTTATTCATTTCCTTGTGCTCATTAAGTCCTCCCTGTTTACACATTTGTTTTTAATTTTAATTTTAAATCGAAATGGATTTCCTTTAAGCCCAATGTCATTTCCCTCAGACCAATCCGCACGACTGACTTTATGGAATCTGTTTCTGGTAGTCCCCCATTCCCGCATCTGTGTTTCCCTGGGGTGGCAGGGAGGGCCGGGAGGACTTGCTTTATTTTAGCGAAACTTGACTCCAACAGCATTGGACTCTCTCCAGGTAGCCTGCTTTCTTCTCCTGGAATTCTCCTGTAGTGACGGCTCCCCTCCCCTGACTCCTGAAATGTTACACCAGTAGGTTTCTGTGCAGAGAAAATGGGACCGTGTAACAGAGAGCCTCAAAGTGCTGGTGTGCACTAATGGTGTCAGCTGAGCATGTTCAGCTGGTCAGCATTTGCAGGGTGGATCTACTTTCAAAAGGCACATGGAGAAAATTGCCTGTAATTGTGCTGGCAAACAGAGACTGGCTATCTTTCACCTTTTAACCAGAAAGCTGGCACAGACTGTATCCATGTTGGTCTGGCTCTGCAAAGTGGGCCACTATGAGAGCATTTATAAATGGGCTTTTTGCCCCCAAAGTAACGGATTTATGTGCAAAGAGAGAGACAATTTATGGATTGCACTCTGGTTAGAGCCTTGAGATAATACGGTGAAAAAGTGGTTACCAGAGACCATCTCCACTGACAAGCAGGAGTCATTTGAGGACTTACCCGAATAGAAACTCCTGAAAATAGAAATGGAGGCCGCACCTTTGTCTGACACAAATGATTCTTGCATGAAAGGAAGTATGGCTTCTAATTGTGCTCGCGCTCCCCTTGGCCTCTCTCCTTACATTGGAGTGGGCAGCAACGCATGGCGACAAAATGGCGGATGTGGAGACAGACTGCCTAGGATCAACCTCTGTGGCTCCTCCATGTGCTAGCAAAAGATCTGACCGCTCTTGACCACTGTCTCCTGCAGTTCTTATGAGGACATAATGACGCAAAATGTATGGGAAACGCCTGGCACACAGTTAAGAGCTTAGATCAGTGATTATTATTATTACACAGGCCAGAGGATTCAGTGGGTTTCCATCCCCTGCTTCTGTTGTTTTCTCCCAAGGGTCTTTGAGTGTCTCAACACAGCTATTTCAGGTGGACACGCCGGTAGTTTTATAGCAGAAAATAACAGGATGTTTTCAATTAACAATAAAATGATTTGTTCATTTTGATTTTTCGCCATGAGCATAAAATATTAAGTCATTAAAAGAAAATCTGCAAAATTCAGAAAAGTAGGAAGAACATAATTCAGTCCTAACACATAAACACAGTCACTATTAATAATCTGTAATATATCTTTCCATGTTTTATCCATATATTTGATATATTTTGCATGATGACAGTCATACTGCATATGTAATTTTATGTCTTGTCTTTTAACTTCCGATTATCTTGGAGGCACCATTGTTGAAGGGCTGTGTGAGTTCACTAGTTAGTGTCACAGTTTATTTAACCATCACTCTGCAACTGAATATGTATGTCATTTCCAATTCTGTCATATAAATGATGTTGCTATATAATTAGTAATGCTTTGGGACAATCAGGCCTTAGATTAATCTGAAGAGCTCAGATGAGAAGGCAAAAGATCTTCTATTTTATTAATGAGAACTGAGCTGAGTATAATAGTCTGGGTTTCTCTCATCACAAAAATGGAAGACTTTTTTTTTCCATCTTTTTCCTTAAAAAAAAAAAAATGTGGTAATCTGATTCTTTAGGTGTGTACTCATGGTACACATGTCCAAAGACTATTTCTAAATATGGGCAGAAGAACAAAGACTCTTCTAGCACATTCCCTGAATAGTTATCTGAGAACATCTTTCATCACCAGCCCAGTGACCTAAAGGGGTTGTAGCTATCATAAACCATCCATTCACATCATCATTTCATATATGTCATTGAGCTCCTGCTAAGAATTGGTGCTGAAGATACAACCTTAAAGATTGATGTCTGTACCCCCTCAATTTGCAGACCAGCAGGGAACCCACAGATAAATTTACAAACAATTATACCCTAGTGAGAATAGTGCTATAATAGGGTACTATAGGGCACCCTGGGGACACAGTGCAGGCTGGTGAGGGTGAGGGAAGGCCTATGGAAGGAACTAGCTTCCAAGCCGAGACCTGAAAGATGATAAGATGAAGATGGGGAAAAGGATATTTAATATATCTGTCAATACATAGAACCACATAGAACCATTGAACTTTAGAGTAGGGAGGGACCTTATAAATCATTTAGCTCATGCCTTCCATTTTTCCTATGGGAAAATGAATAAACAAAATGTAGATAGAAAGTTGGAGATAGAAGCACTGTCTTGGGTCTTTTGGGGCTGCTATAACAAAAATACTGTAGACTAGGTAGCATAGACAACAAACATTTATTTCTCACAGTTTTGGAGGCTGGGAAGTCCAAGATCAAGGTGTCACAGATTTGGTGTCTGGTCAGAGCTCTCTTCCTGGTTCATAAACAGTCATCTTCTTGCTGTTCCTACACAGCAAAGGGGAAGGAGCTTCTCTGGGGTCTCCTTTGTAAGGGCACTAATCCTGTTTGTGAGGCCTCCACCCTCATGCCCTAATCACCTCCCAAAGGCCCCACCTCCTAATACCATTGCATTGGGGATTAGGTTTCAACATATGAATTTGGGGGGGACACAAACATTTACCCTGTGGTGACCACCTACATCTCAAATTCTTTGCTCAATGTTCTTTTGATTATACCTTGCTGTTTGAAAGGGGTTACAGCGGTTCTCTGAAGTGTGGGTGAGTACTCATGTTCTTTGGTAATTATCCAGCCTGGAGAACACAGAGAACCATAATCCAAAATAAGGCTTAAAATCACTGCAGGGATCACTAAAGGAGAGAGCTTCCAGAATACACAGACATAGTGCAACAGTTTGGATATTTTCATGTCCATGAAACCAACTTTATTGGTCCTGCCAGTCAGGCCATGTGGAGGCCACAGATTCCTTAAAGATTGAGTCCTTGCATTTGGGGTGTGAGTTGGGCTAGGGGTGGACCCTGTCATTGGCAGCACTGCCACATGAAGTCTCAGTCCTTGCTACCCTCAGCTGAGTGGGAGACTCCCTGAGTAACAGAGGCCCAGTCCTGGGTCACTTCAGTGGCATACCTTATAGAGTTCTTCCCCTAGTCAGAATCTCCACCTGCTCCTATGTGGTTCTCTGAGGGCACCAGGCCCTGTTCCAGTTTCGGTGCCCTGGGTTTGCAGCCGATTCACTAATGTTAGTGCTGATCCAGCATGAATATTGCAGTTGGTTGATAAATTTGTTCTTAGCCATCCTCATGACAACTTACCAAAGAAAAACTTGCCAGGGGTGCCTGGGTGGCTCAGTCGGTTAAGGGTCTGACTCTTGATCTCAGCTCAGGTCTTGATCTCAGGGCCATGAATTCGAGCCCCATGGTGGGCTCCATGCTGGGTGTGGAGTCTACTTTAAAAAAAAAAAAAAAAAAAAAAAGGCTTGCCAGAGATCCAGGCTTGATCAAATTTCCATTATACAGCATAATAAAAGAGAGAAGATAGTGGCTTTAAAGATAACAGGAAAACAACACAATTCAAGCTATAGTTCTAGACTTTTCCTCTTAAAGATAATTTTACCAAGACTGTTATAACAAATAGTTAACTGGACAACTTCAAGTTTTGCTCTCCTGTCAAGTTGTGAATGACAAAAAGGCAGGCGGTAGGAGGTGAGAGGGAGAGAAGCTAATGGTATCACAGTTAGACTTTGGTGACTGAGCCCTGCCCTAGGTCCTATCCTACAAGGGCTGTACTTTTCCCCATGGGGTAAGGGGATCACAGGGCAAAGGCACATACCACCTGGAATCTTCTCTCACTTCACTTCTCCCATGCCTCAGGGTCAGAGGAACCTGGAATTCCCTGCCCAAATGGCTCTGAGCCTACTTCCAGAGCCTACACCAGCCTCTCCAGGGCTCTGTCCTCCTGGTGGGAGGTGTGTGTACCCTAGTCCTGAAGAGTGGCCAACATGCATTGTTAGCCTGAGGATGAGCTTAGAAGCATGAGCTTGGCTGTCCACAGAGAGAGGGCAGAGCTCAGGGTGGAAAGAGAAATGGGTAGACCACAGGCTAGAGCCTCCACCTCTGCTCTTGGTCTGAGCCCTGTGAATGTTGGGGTGAGCCTAGAAGGGGGCCACTCATAAAGTTGGCAGTGGGGCTGTCATTTAGGAGTTGTGTTTGGCCCAAGCAGAATAGAAGTTTATTTCCCTTACATATAAAAGAACTGTGAAGGCCCAGGTTATGACAGCATCACAAGGTCAGTCGAGAACCGGATTCTTTTATCTTCTGCTCCATCAACCTTAGCATATGACTTTCATTTTTCATTTTAAGGTCCAAGGTAATCACTAGAGCTCCAACCAAAAGGAAGGTGGGGGTGAGGGTGGGGGGTAACACTGCTCACTTGAGTCAGTTACCTATAAAGAGCTTTCCCAGGAGACACATAGAGCCTATCCACACACCTCACATTAACCATGTCTGCATTCAAGGGAAACTGGGAAATGTAGTCTCTTGGCTGATGCATTACACCCTTGCATAAAATCCTGGTTTTTTTCCTATGGAAGAAAGTGTGAACTGATATGGGGTAAGCAATTAGCAGTGTCTCCCATAGTTAATTAATTACTTAAGCAAAATGACTGGCCATCACAAGTTACTCAGTCTGATGTTTTCTCATTATAAAGCAAGTGAGTGGCCTTTCTGCCACCATTTTGTGAGCAGAAATTGGAATCTCACATCATTTTTCCGAGATGGCAGAATGAGGATAAAATCCAGAGGCTGTTCCTCCTAATGCTTTGCTTATCCCATTGATTCCCCTATTAGATAAGAAATTTCCTTAGAAGAAGCATGCAGACACTGTCATCTGCATTTTCAAAGTAATTGACAAGGGTGCTAGTCTAGTCCAGACACATGAAAACAAGGTCCTTGCCTCACTGCCATGGTGATGGGATAAGCTAAGAGAAGATGGATGGAATGATCCAGAAGAGTGAAGCACTTCTGTTTTGGTGCCCTGGGAAGGTATGAAAATGTATAAATTTTGCCATTCCAATAAGATTGACACTTGAATGGCTAGGATCTATTTGAGGCCTACTTCACTTCAGTTTCTCCCCTAGTCTGTTATCATTAGTCTTTTTTTTTCCTTCAGTGATGAACATCACTTCTCTCAGTGATACCCTCCTTTTTGTGACTTTATGTCAATCCTATGTCTAAACCTACATGTATTTCTGTGTTAATGACATCAAATAGCCAGGCCAGAGCAGTCAGACAGGTCTACAATTGACTCATCTTCACTTCTCCATTTTGCCCCCTCATCTTCCATGAGGGGGATCCCCTAGGGAGTGGGATGAGTCATCTGGGAATTTACAACCAACATGACCCCAACTCTGCTGACCAAATCCATTGCTCTTCGATCAGAGTTCCATGTGGGGCTCCCAGGGAGTCTCTATTCTGAATCCATTTTCCTTGGAGACCTACCCTATTGGTTGCTAAGTTGATAGAACAATTCTTGTCTAGGTAATAGTGGCTTTGAGTGGCTGAGTACACTCAAGGCCTTGGTTGGTTAGTTGTATTTTGTGGAAAACTCTACGGAAATAACTTCCAAATGAGAGACTCTGGATGATGAGATATTCAAACATCTAGACTTGTGAGTGAGATCTGGGGACAGACAAGGAGGCAGTGCCACCCGCTGCTGCTTCTACGGAAATAATCCCCAAATGAGAGACCCTGGATGATGAGATATTTAAACATCTAGACTTGTGAACGAGATCTGGGGACAGACAAGGGTGGCAGTGCCACCCTCTGCTACTTCCTTGCTCATCAATTACCCTTGGTTTGACCACTGCCTGTTTCACTCGGGTCTTTGATGGTCCTGCCACAGCAAAACCAAACTGGCCCCAGGGTAAGCATCACTTGTTTATGCTATATGCAGACCCCAGCTCTTTGGCGTATTCTGCCACCTCACACCTTAATAATGCAAGCCATGAGGCATGTGGCATTTCTCAGGGGATTCAGCTTCCTTCCCTTTTCTGCATATATCACTTTTCATCCAACAACTATATTTTGAGCACCCACTATATACCAGGAATTGTTCTAGGTGCTGGGGATGGGACAGTCAACAGGAGAATCAGATTCTGGAGGACACTTGCTCTCTCTTTCTAGAGATCCCCCTCTTTGGGTTTGGGAATATGAGAGAGGAAGCCCTACCATGCATCTGCCCTCTGCCTGACTGGGCCTCTCTCTCCACAGACAGACACTTTCTGCTCCCCTTTCCATCTCTCCTGTTACTCAGTCTGTCCCATGAATCTGTTTGGGTTCACTCTTTCTTGTCTATTTGCTTCTTTCTGTTCCCACAGTCTTTGTTTCTTCACCTGCCGAAGGGCTTTGTTCCTTCATTTGTGCCCTTCTCTGCATGGAGACATTTTCCCTCATTAGTCACACTGTGTTCTCCAAGCTAGGATGTTCTTCCTTTTGCACAGTTTTATTAGAGAATAAAAGCCATTTAGCCGATTGCTCAGGCAGACTTTTTCTTCTTTTTGTGGGGGGAGATGAGGATTTTTTTGTCCTCTTGTATTCTCTCCTCATGTCATCATCTTGCTCTGATTTAGTCTTTCCATATGTTCCCTGTGTATGTAAATATTCCCTCTCCTTGAATCTCGTCTTCCATTTCTGAGGGGCAGTCTATCTTTGGTTAACAGCCTGAGTCCTGGAATCTTCTCTCCCATTCTGCCCTCACCTCAAATCTTTGCATCTTATCCTGGTGCTGTAAATGTTTTGAAGATGAAATCATTTTTTCTTTGAATAGTTGTCCCTGCATCCAGCTCTAGTTATCAAAAGTTAAAATTCTGAATCTCTAAGTTCCAAGGATATGATGAAATCAGCTAAAGAAGCATGAACTATGTTTAATTAGATTTCTTTTATTAAATGTCAATGGAAGAGGTAGAACACCCCTTACTCTTCTTAAACCTTTGGCTTTCCTAAAGCGACTGATTGCTATAGCCAGAGAGCTGAACTGTACTCTGGGATACAAGAAAGAGATGATTCAATATTGAGGTTGCCGCATCAACACCAACATTTCCCTATTTTAGTGGTTAAAAATTTGGGCGAGGGAGAAACCAGTGTGGCATATAATTCAACAGCTCATTTTGACTTTTTAAAAATTTCCAAGTCGAAATGTTATTTGTTTGCCTCTGTAAGAGGTACTTTTCCTATGAGAACTTTGTGAGCATTTGCCAATTTGCCCCTCTCCCTCTCTTCCTCCCTCCCATCACCCCACCCCCACCCTGTTCCGGGTGCATAAAAATACATCAACTGCATTAACAGTCCTTTTTCTTTCCCCACACTGACCATTTCATGTCTATGTGAAATTCCCCTGGCAAGATGAGGAGACGGTTTCTCAAATGTCTGGAATCTCAATACTTCACTGACTAGCATGTCAGACATATTAATTAACAGGTGTCAGTGGATTCTGGAACTGCTGCTTGTAAAGTATTATCGTAGCTTCATTGTTGATGGCAGTGAAGGCTTCTTCATATATCTTCAATACACTTCAGTAGCCGATAATAGCTGCCATTTATTAGCTGCCTATTTTGTACTTACTTCGTGTCTTTTCACACATTATCTCTGATCCTTACAATAACTCTATCATGTAGATGATGGTATCTGGATTCTGGACTTGAATTCTAAATATTCTGGCTCCCTATGGCCTCAATTAACCATCAAAAAGGAATAGCAGATGTTTGCACTAAATTATTCTTTCTCTAGTAAAATACTACTTTACTACCACAGCTGAGAAGAAACTCAGCTAAGTTTTAATGTAAAAATTAAGTAATTATATAGAAGTCAAAACAAGATTAAATTTTATGAAAGACATTTTGGTACAAGTAAAAGTTCTCAGTAATACTTAGATACCATCAATTCTTGGCTCTATTTCTTGACCACATAGAGAATCATCTTCTGATATTTTCTTGGCATAAACAGCCCTTCAGTCATGTATGTGGCTCCAGCTCCAAGGCTTCATCCAGTAGAGAGAGCATCAATAACTCTTATAAGAGGCTTATATTTAATACTTATTTATTCTCTTAAAAGTTAGATGTATTACCAATGGCTTATGCCATCAGAAAAGAAAGCCCTTTTTGCCTTTTCATTTTCTCTCTTTTTACCAGAACGGCAAAAAGGTGGAGAAAACTTTTCATAGCAGAAGATTTTTTTTCTAGTTATTATTTCTTCCAACAATTACCTTATAAAATTTTTCTAACCTCACAGCTCTTGGGATCCATACATCATCTTTAAAAAATATTTAAGACAGAACATAAGAATAAAATTCTACTTGGGGCTCCTGGGTGGCTCAGTATTAAGTGTCTGCCTTCGGCTCAGGTCATGATCCCGGGGTCCTGGGATCGAGTCCCGCATCAGGCTCCCTGCTCCACGGGAAGCCTGTTTCTCCCTCTCCCGCTTCCCCTGCTTGTGTTCCCTCTCTCACTATGTCTCTCTCTGTCAAATAAATAAATCTTTAAAAAAAAAAAAGAATGAAATTCTACTTTTAGTGCAAAATGTAGTAAAAGTTCACTGCAGAAAATTTAGCAAATGCAAATAAACTTTATAAAGGATGAAATAGTCTATAATCCACTTAGAAAAAAATCAGTTAAAATTTGGTTGTTTATTCTTCTAAAGTTTTTTTAATGAATCATGCTCTGCTTTCTTTTTGCAAAACTTTACTCATACCCTCCATACTATTTAAGAGTAATTAAAATAACAGGGGTGGTTGGGTGACTCAGTTGGTTAAGCATCCAACTCTTGATTTTGGCTCAAGTCATGATCTCAGAGTCATGGGATTGATCCCTGCATCAGGCTCCACACTCAGCATGGAGTCTGCTTGTCCCTCTCCCTCTGCTCTTCCCACTCATCCCCATTCACACTGTCTCTCAAATAAATAAACAAAATCTTTAAAAAAAAACAAAAGGTAATTAAAATAAGAAGAATCTATTTAATATTTGCCTTTTTTAAAAGAGTTTTTTTTTAAGATTTTATTTATTTATTTAACACAGAAGGAGAGAGCACATGTGAGAGCACAAGCAGGGGAGCAGCAGGCAGAAGGATAAAGAAGCAGGCTCCCTGCTGAGCAAGGAGCAGGATGTGGGACTCTGATCCCAGAACTCCGGGATCACAACCAGAGCCGAAGGCAGATGCTTAACCGACCAAGCCACCCAGTCGGCCCTAAAATTTGCCTTCTTTATTTCACTTCTAGACTCTTTGTTTTCTATGTGTGTGTGTGTATCCCAATTTCCATTTGATACCATCCTTCTGCCTGAAGAACTGCCTTTAACAATTCTTGTAGCACAGGCTTTTTAGCAATAAATTCTCAACTTTTGTTTGTCTGAAGGTCTTTGTGTTATCTTCATTTTTGAAAGGTATTTTTACTGGACATAAAATTCTGGATTGGCAAGTCTTTTTCTTACAGATTTAAAAGATGTCAGTCCCTTGCCTTATGCTTTGCATAGTCTCTGAGAAGTCTGCTGTGATTCTTATTATTATTCCTCTGCATGTAATGTTTCTTTTTTCTCACTGTCTTCAAGATTTCTTCTTTATCTTTGCTTTTCAGCAGTTTGACTCTGGATGTGTTTAGGGATTTTTGTTTTGTTTTGTTTTAGTTTGTTGGTTTTGGGAGGAAGCAGTTATCCTGCTCGAGATTCTTTGTGCTTCTTCGAACCAAGACTGTTGTCTTTCATTAATTTTGGGAAATTTTTGGTCATTATTTTTGGCCTTGTTTTCTCTCTCTTTTCTTTTTCAGGAACTCTAATTACACCTATGTTATACCATTTGATATTTTTCCACAGCTCTTGGAGGTGCTGTTCTATTTAATTCATCCCTTTTTAACTTATATTTCCGTTTGAATAATTTCATTAACATGTATTCAAGTTCATTAATTCTTTCCTTATGTTTTGTCTGCCAATGAATTCATCAAAGGAATTCTATATCTCCGATACTGTTTTTTAAGTAGAGCATTTGCATTTGACACTTTTATACCTTCTGTCTATCTGATATCTCCCATCTGTTCATGCATATTGCCCACCTTTTTCATTAGATCTCTTTAACATGTTAGTTATAGTAAACTCCCAATAGTTGCAACAGCTGAATCATCTTTGAGTCTGGTTCTATTAATTGCTTTATCTCTTGACAATGGTATTTTTTGTTTTTGTCTTTTTTTTTTTTTACATTTTTATGTGCTTTGTAATTTTTAATTATATGCAGGACATGTCTAGAAGAACAGAAATACTAAGGTAAGTATAATTTATGCTTGACAATGGCCACACCTATTCTTCTCTCAGGCCATTAGTGAGGTCGGGGAGGGTGGCAGAGGGTGAAGGTTGAGTCAGTCAATCAGGAGTCAAGTTAGATTTGGGTTTAGTGTACCATGGACTTCAGTAGATAGCTGCTGCTATCATATGCTAAGAGTAGACCCTTGAGTACTGGAGAGGATTTCTAAGTATTAATGCCTTACCCTCAGGTTTCAGCTGTCCCTGCATACCTGCACCACAGAGGACATCTCTCTCTATGGCCTCTATCTCAAGTAGAGGGGACTTCTATTATTGCTTCTCTATGCATGTCTTGTTGTAGAGGTTTGGGATTTCTTTGTTGTCCTGGTCCTGTATCAGTCTGAGGCAAGCCCTGTGTGCCTGAACCTTGGGATTAAGGCTTCTTGAGCATTCCTGCCTCTCCCCTAGCAGTAGGAGGTCTCTGCTTTGGAGCAGTGCAGGATCCTGGACACAAACCAGGGGAGAGAAGGTTTTTGCTTCTACCTCTCCCTCAGCGGCAGTGGCTCTGCCTATGTCTGGGAGTGGGGCGAGAGTTTCCTACTCCCCCCTCAGAGACAAGCAGGTTTTGTTTTTCTTATTCTCAGAGAAGAACTGGACTTTTGCCTGGTCCTAGAGGTGGAAGATTTTCTGCCCTCCCCCAGCAGCTTAAGACCTTGGCTTTGCAAGAGAAGTCTCTGGGGAAGAAGCCAAGGCTTTGTGCTTGTCTTTCGGTGGCAGCTGGTCACCTCCTGCATGTCTATATGGTGGAGGGGGGCTCTCTCCAATCTCCTCCTTTGCCTCTGACTTTCTTGTGAACACCCAGTGCAGGTCTATAGAACAGAGCTGGAGGGTGAATGCAAACTCCCTTGTGTCTAAGGCTCTAAGCTCTTCTAAACTGACGCACTAGCCCACGCTTGGCCTTTAAGGATTCATTAAATGTTTAGCTGATTTCTTCTCATCTACTAATGTAGTGGCCACATCTTTCCCTGATGCTCTGCCAAGTGAAGCAGTTCATGGATGGGCCTACCACTCTTTGGAATTCAATTCACTTAGTTGCCTTGTGACCTCATCTCTCTGGTGGGCTCAGGAGAAGTTATTATTTTGTATATTGCCCACCTTTTCTCTTTGTTCTGATGGAAACAATGTTCTCTTGTGACTTTCTACATCCTAAGTAGAAGCAGAACTCTGCCTTCTATTTTCTAGAACCTGCAGTTTTTGCCCAGTGGAATCCTGTGGAATCTTTCCAGTTTTAGTCCCTGCTTAATATTTCATTGTGAGGATGGATCATTATTTCTGATGAATACTGAAGGATTTTCACCTTTTTTTATCATTAAAACAATGCCAAGATGAATAACTTTATACATAAATTTTTGATCATAGCTATGATATTTTCCTTTGGCTAAAATCAGAATAGCTGAGTCAAATAATATGTAAATTTCTCAACTTGTGATATTCATAGCATAATGAATATGTAGATCTTTGATTACTAGTGAGGCTAAATATGTGTTCATATGTGATTTTTTTTTCCCCATTTGCTTTTTAAAAGGGACATACAGTTATTGTCCTCACAAGTCCAAATCCCCCACTGGCTGAGGACAAAGATACCATCTCTTCATCTCCTTCCTCCATTTTTGTTGAAGAAAAAGATCTAAAAGTGAGATGCCAAAGCCCACTTTCCTACCCAGAATTCTCCTGCCTCTCATGGAACAGGAAGGTAGAACAGCCACAAATGAATCTGGTGTCTAGACAGATAAATTAACACATGGAGCATTTACACATTTCTTGTTCATATTCTCCCCAGTGCTCTGAGCTGATATATACTACTCGATAAGTAATAATAGTCATTTTAGTGCTGGTTTGCTTCATGGAAGACTCTCTTTCTGAAGAATCCAGCTACTGCTAAGCTAGAAAGAGAGTAATATAGGAGAAGTTGTTTAAACAAGAGGCATCTGAAGACACAAATGCATATATTTAAAGTAAGAAATAAATTGGTTAGCTGGAAACAAATCCATTAATTACTGTCCAGCTTGTAGTTCTTGCCATGAAATGATTTATGAGGTTAATGTCCTTGTGATAGCTATTTTGTGAACATTTTTGATGAGGCTGAGTCCCTTTCTAAAATTCATGCATATTTGTGAAATTCAAGTACATTTTCCTTGTTACTGATACAAACTGCAAATGGCAATATATTGTGGGGACCCCTTGTCAGTTGACAATTGAAGTGAAAATATTGTCTTTTTTTTTCCCATTTATTCTCCTGAAATCTTTATTTTTTTAATATCTTTTTTTGATGTAGTGTTCCATGATTCATTGTTTGCATATAACACCCAGTGCTCCATTCAGTACATGCCCTCTTTAATACCCATCACCAGGCTAACCCATCCCCCCACCCCGCTCCTCTCTAGAACCCTCAGTTTGTTTCTCAGAGTCCATAGTCTCTCATGGTTCATCTCCCCCTCTGATTTCCCCCTCTTCATTTTTCCCTTCCTACTATCTTCTTTTTTTTTTTTAACATATAATGTATTATTTGTTTCAGAGGTACAGGTCTGTGATTCATCAGTCTTACACAACTCACAGTGCTCACTGTAGCACATACCCTCCCCAATGTCCATCACCCAGCTACCCCATCCCTCCCACCCCCCACCACTCCAGCAACCCTCAGTTTGTTTCCTGAGATTAAGAATTCCTCATATCAGTGAGATCATATGATACATGTCTTTCTCTGATTGACTTATTTCGCTTAGCATAATACCCTCTAGTTCCATCCATGTTGTTGCAAATGGCAAGATTTCTTTTTTTTGATGGCTGCATAATATTCCATGGTATATATACCACATCTTCTTTATCCATTCATCTATTGATGGACATCTTGGCTCTTTCCATAGTTTGGCTATTGTGGACATTGCTGCTATAAACTTTGGGGTGCACGTACCCCTCTGAATCACTACATTTGTATCTTTGGGGTAAATACCCAATAGTGCAATTGCTGGGTCATCTGGTGGCTCTGTTTTCAACTTTTTGAGGAACCTTCATACTGTTTTCCAGAATGGCTATACCAGCTTGCATTCCCACCAACAGTGTAGGAGAGTTCCCCTTTCTCCGCATCCTCGCCAACATCTATCATTTCCTGACTTGTTAATTTTAGCCATTCTGACTGGTGTGAGGTGGTATCTCAGTGATGTTTTGATTGTCTTAAGTAATGAATTTGTTGATGGCTGTTCTATTACCCAGAATGAATATTTAGATTATTCATGTACAGGTTGTCATGTTAGAGCTATTAGGGAGATTTTCCTTTGACATATTTTATTCTAATTTCTCATTGTTCATTTCACCATGTTATATCCTCCTGAATGTGTCATGGAATGAATTAGGTTGAGAGAGATGAGGTTTTGTTATAACCACAATTTACACAGGAGCACTGGAGAAATTACACCCTTCCTAAACAACCCTGGTTAGGATTCTCAGTGGTTTTCTCTACTCTACTCGCTATCAGTACAAAGGATTTCCAGAGACAAGGAAGGGCCCTCAACCAGGAGGCTGCAAGATGTTTTGTAAATTGCATCAAAGATACATATTGAAAAGTAACCCTTCCTGGGGGGTCCTGTTTGACTTTATTATTACTCACTAAAACCACTCTTCAAAGTGGCTCTCCAAGCTGCGTGCCCCTTCTATGCCCCTGGAGATATTTTGAAGGTCAGAAGGGAGACACACAGCAATGGGAATTGGTGATATTATATCAAGTAACACTGGTGGCATTATTTACATTCTCTGTATACTGGGACATTATATAAAGTAATAGTTGTGCATTAAAAAATCAAGCCTTTTTTTAACTGTGTAAAGTGTAGGTAGAATTATAATCTATATTGGCATTGGGTTATTTATTCATTCATTCACTTGGTGGACACAAGCAGGCAGCTATGTATGGAGAGGTAAAACAGCACCTTGGAATCAAAAGAGACCACTTTGGCATTCTCCGGATTTCATTTCCACAGCCATAAAATGGTGATAGTGGTGATATCTATTTTACAGAATTATTGAGTGAATAAATTAGTTAATGTGTGTGAAAGTGTCCATCACAGAGGAGATGTGCAATAAATATTTGTGTAATTAACCACATGTAAAGCTCTATATGGAAGCTATTCCATTTATGAAGACCCGAGTTCTAAAACCCTGTTTATGTGTCAATTTTTTTCCTAAGTTCAAAGTGACTAAGAGAGGTTTAAGTTACCAATTTCCAGATGCATCTACATAAATCAGAACATAAGTGGGCCCTTCAAAGCTTTAAACCAGGAGTACTCTTCTCTTCCTTACGTTCTCTTCAACACTTTCCCCCAAATGTGGATCTCCTATGGCTACAGCACCCTCCTTGGACAACAGATGAGGTTTTGCTGATTTGGATGGGCCCTAAACCCAGCAACTTTGACCCTGGGGAGCCATCCTTACCTTACAGCAGACTCATGAACACTCTTCACCATGCTGAGGCTTAAGTTCACTCATAAACTCCTGGACTTCACCAGGATTAACAAAGTTTAGGCCAAGAGATATCGTTCGTTGCTGCTAATATGCAGCCACAACCCCAAAAGTTGCCTTTTTCATTTAACCAATCCCTGTTCCTTCCTTTTGATCATGATTTGGTCTTTGGCCTTGAGGCTTCTTCCAGCTCTGCCGGGCGCACCCTGCAATAATAGGCATTTGCTCACCGCTTTCAGTTTTGAAAAATTATTTCTACTTTTGTTTCCACATAATCGTGTGCTTCTTTTTTACAGCATTTTAAATGTACTCACTACTTTTACACTTTTCAGACTGATGATGTTACTGATGTTCATAAAAGAGCTCAGAACTGAGCACCAATCCAGCTGACATCCCCCTGACTAAGGAACAATGTGTGGCGGAATGATGGCTTGTGAGTGCTAATACCATCTGCTGGTGGTGGGCGGAGTTGATGCCCTTTTCCACCCAGCTTTGTTTGTACTGCGAACTTCCTTAAACGGAAAAGTTGTAAGTAGAGGCATTTCTCTATTAAGGGAAAGGGAAGATATAAAGAGAAGAAAAGGGATAGTCCTGGCTTTTATTAATCGTATCATTTAATTGGGGAGAAAAGAGGGACGCCTGGGTGGCTCAGTCAGTTAAGCGTCTGACTCTTGATTTTGGCTCAGGTCATGATCTCAAGGTCCTGGGATCGAGCCCTGCATCAGGCTCCCTGCTCCGCGGGGAGCCTGCTTCTCCCTCTCTCTCTCCCTCTGCCCCTCCACCCTGCTTGCACGCTCGCTCTCTCAAATAAATAAATAGACTCTTAAAAAAAAAGATTCTCACTCCCCCTCTACCTCTGCCCATCCCCCTTTCCCAACCCTGCTTGTGCTCTCGCTCTTAAAAAAAAGGGGGGGTAAGAAAAGACACATACTTATAAAATAACCAGAGGCCTCCAAGTCCATATATGAAAGCAGCTGAGGGAATGCACAGTAAAGGAGAGATGGTCCTTGAGGTCCGCGTGAAGTGATGGTTCCTGGTCTTCTCTGACACTCTCATTCTTCTGGGACAGAGTCTATCCCTGTGTTACAACTTCTTTTACAACCTTCAGTCAGGGCTCATAGTTTTCTAAATACAGATCTTGGATGTTTTGTGTTCAGTTTATTCCTAGGCATTCTGTAATTTTTGTGGTTATTGTTGACAGGAATCGCCATGTTTTTATCCCAGTGAGAGGGACAGGGAGTAGATACGCAGACCCCTCAGCTCCCCTCCCTCGCGATCCCAGGTGAACATCAGGAACTGTCAAGGTGCCCAGACTTTTCGCAGTGCCACAGGGTGCTACACCAAGGGCAAAGGGCTCCAGGCGAGAAGCACCAGCAAGATAGCTGACTCAATCAGCCTTAGAAATTAGAAACTCACCTTTCTCCCTCTTTGCTTTTCTCAAAGAAATGCTTCCACAGATTCAGAAAATTAAAAAATAAATGAAGGAAGGAACAGGGGCATAGGCAAATGCTCCCTTCCTGGGGAGGGAACCTCGATGCAAAGGGTGTTCCAAGAGTCAAATTCTTAGTCTAAAATACTGAAATTAGAAAGATGAGAAAGGATGAATTCCCGGTGAAAGAAAAACCAAAGAAATTTCTGTCAGCCCATTGCCTGAGGAAATCCTTGTCAGAAATCAGCTTTGAACTGTCTCCCTGTCCAAGTCACTTATTTCTCCTCACACTGCCTATTTTCATATAAAACAATAACAAATCTGTCACACAGATACAAAGACTCTTAGTGCTGAGATAATGTGTTTTGTCAAAACACGCTCATTGACTCAACTGAAGTGTGCTATCTCTTCTGACATTTGGCTTTCTCTTATAAACCTACTCTTATCTTGTTTTTCATTTTAAAATAGAGAAAAACAATTACTCAGATGTCCTAATTATCAAGAGATTTAGACAAACCCCATAGTATCTAGACATATTTCAAGATAAACGAACAGGCTTTCCAATTCTGTCCAACTAAGAACCTGGAGTTTGAGGATAATGAAAACGTTCATTTACAATTGGAGAGCCAATATTTGTTTTAGGGGATTGAGAAAGCAATGCATCATCTGGAACATAATAACTCATGCTTCGGGGCAAGAATGAGATATGAAGAGTCTCAGAATCCCAGGGGGTGATGGGGGGATTTCTGGATCTTCAAGGCCAAGGGCTTCCAGAGAAAAAGAGGAATAGAAGTGAAGAAAGTCCTTCTCATGGGGGTTGCTCACAAAGAGAGATTTTTGAAACTGGGATGGCTCTATTTAAAATGCAAACATGACTCTTCTTCTCTGTGCTCTGTGTTTGTGCTCATTATTATCTGTACCAAGTACTATCAGGTCAGGAGAAAGGGGAGCAGGGAGACTACGACTTAAGTCATTCAAATTTCCCATTGAAAATTTGGGTCCAAGTTGTCTTGCCAGAAAGGATGACAACCTTGAGACCTGAGGTCCTTCTCCCGCAGTCACCGGCCCGCCCCCTCTGTCACTGTGCATAGCTGTGAGCTCACGCTGCCTGGCGTGCAAATCAGCGAACCATTTACGTTGAGGTGATTTCCCTCAGCTTCTCACTCAGAATCTTTTTGCTCTTGAAAATACAAAATTCTAACAAACTCGGGTGTCTTGATTCAAGCCTGTATCTACTCAGAATAACAACAATCGCTTCTCGTTGTTATTTTTTATTACCTCTATAACATCCTTTATCATGTGAATTTCAGTTCAGTGGGTACTCACTAGGTAGCACTCTGTTCTCTGCCCGTGTAACTCGGATCTCTCAGATCTTTACACATGATGGAATCTGGGCCTCTGAGAAGCTGACTCAGGAACATTTTGTAAATGGCAAGGCTGCAATCTGAGCAAATTCTGTCCAAGTCCAAGCAAAGCCCATGCTTCTTCTAGGAAGCTACGCCGTAGAGGGAATTTTTTTTTTTCAAAATTTTATTCATTTGACAGAGAGAGGCACAGCGAGAGAGGGAACACAAGCAGGGGGAGTGGGAGAGGGAGAAGCAGGCTTCCCGTGGAGCAGGGAGCCCATTGTGGGGCTCGATCCCAGGACCCCGAGATCATGACCTGAGCCGAAGGCAGACGCTTAACGACTGAGCCACCCAGGCGCCCCGTATAGGGAATATTATCTTTCTTCTTCCCCCCACTTCATCCTGTTGCCTACTTCCTCTGTGCGTATGTTTTGTTTTTATTGCAGTTCTGAGTTATTCAGAATAAGAAATGATGCTTACTTGCGTGTGAGCCAGAGTTGCCTCCTGCTTAAAACCTTTTCATGACGTCCCCTGGGGAAAAGTGACGACTGTCTGTTATCTCCCTGGCATGCTGACATTCTGTCCTGGTACTTCGCTCTCTAGGAGCTCCGCCATTCCCCTCACGCTTCGGGCTCTTCTGTGACACCGCCTTTGTTCTCTTATTCCTCTGGCCTAGGTCCCTGCTACTCCAAGTGTGGTTCTGGGACCAGCACTGTCAGTTATCACCTGGAAGCTTGTCAGAAATGTAGGCTTCGAGCCCCACCCCAGGCCCCAAGGGATTCAGATGCGCAGCGATTGTTGGAGAAGCACTGATCTAGAATGTTCTTTTTCACCTAGACAGTTCTTCCTCATTCTTCAAAACTCACATCCGGGAACCTGGGGTCAGCAGTTCAAGGACTCTCTGGGTGGGGGCTCCCTAAGGCCCTTTTAGGAGTTCTGTGAGGTCCTCCCTTTTCTAACTGCACATCATAAGAGATGGGCAATTATGTAAATTGATGCCCTCTTCACACTAGAACCTTTTTTTTGTTTTAGAAAATAATAGTTATTTTTCAAAAAGGTGTTATTTATGTCAACATGTAATAGGTTTATTATTTTAATCAATTCCACATTTCTTTTATAATATTAACAAATGCATTTGTATATTATAGATACTATTTTATATTCTATATTGTATGTAATTTTATATTATTAACATTGATTTTTAACAAATCAATGAAACATGCCTCAGCTTCAATTTCCCCTACAATAAATATTGATAAATGTACCCCCACATAAACAAAAGTTCTTTGGTGCTCTCAATAATATTTAAGATACTGGGGATGCCTGGGTGGCTCAGTTGGTTAAGTGGTTGCCTTGCCCAGCGGGGAGCCTGCTTCTCCCTCTGCCGCTCCCCCTGCTTGTGCTCTCTCTGTCAAATAAATAAACAAAATCTTTAAAAATAATAATAATAATATTTAAAAGACTGTAAAAGGTCCCGAGACCAAAGAGTTTGAGATCCATTGTCCCAGAGTGAGTGAAGTGCCCCTTATCAGGTCTGTAGAACCTTGGGCATATCTCATGTTGCTGCTTATCGTGGTGCATTAAACTGATCCACTTGTATCTCTGTCTCATTATACCATAAACTCCTTGAGGACTATGTCAATGTCCTATTCATCTTTCTGTTTACTGAGACTCATGAGACACCTAGCACCCCCAGAGATACTTTTCGGACTGAGGAGTGTGTTTACTACCCAGTCTGTGGAGCGTGCTGGACAACCCACAACCGAGAGCCAGCTCCTGGGATGATGATTTGTGTAAGATGCTGTCACACCCTGTTGCTGAAGTAAGTGGCACCTGGACACACCCACCAGCCATGGCGTAGTTCCATTTCCTCACAGTATGGCTCAGCAGCCTGGGGTCCTGCCCCCCAGTGTGAGGTGGGAAGTTGCGTGAGCACACGGCCCATTTGTGTGGTGTCTCCTATCCAGGACTCGTGTTGCTTCTGACCCTTAAAGCTATGGCAAGAGGACTACAGAACAAAGATCGAGCAACAAGAGACGCCCTTGGCCGTGTCTGCTGCGAAGTAACCTTGGCCAACTCCAGTGTGAGAAGAGGAAGAAGGAAGCGACTCTTCCCTACAGCAGAATCCTGCCTCAAACCAAATTCTACCACAATTAGCAGTTAGGGACAAAAGCAGCCACGCAACGCATCGGAAGCTTGATGAAGCCTTGCCTGCTGCCCTTTGGGCCATGTCAGTGAGTTCCTTGCAAGCAAGGCATGCTGCAGGAGTACCACCTTCTTGTCAGAATCCAGCAACAGGATTCTGTTAGTGGCTGGGCACAGGAGGGAGCAAAGCCTTCGGTGATGTCACGCTGAGGAATATATGCTGCCGAGAGGTACCTGTATAGTATTTCTAGCCAATGCACACATTTCGACCACTGATTTTACCAGTGAAAATTCATTTCCCTTATCTTAATGACAAACTCTTTGGGGGGGGGTGATTGGAGATAAAAATAGTTGAAGCCTGTAATGGACCTGCTTTATGAACTCACTAGAGTTCGTCAAATGCTAACTAAGCACGCCTGAAATGTGGATTCTAGCCACCTTCATAATCCAGAAGTTCGTGTGGGGGTGGGAGCAATGGGAGCGGGTTGCTGGTGGACACATTCTTCCCGCATCCTCCTCCCAGAGGGAGTGTTCTGAGGCTCAGTCATCCATATGGTCTTTTGGAAGACAGTCCCACCAGGCTGAGATATCAAGCAGTGGCTGGCTCAGTAACACACGGTCCTATCAACTTCCCCACCCTCCCTGCCTCCCACATTCTGCTTCCCTTGGATTGAACTCCTCTTATAAAAGAGTAGCATATAAGCTTTTGTCTTTAAGCCCTGCCTCCTGGGGAACCCAGGATAAGACACTCATCACCATCAAGGAAGGTCACATTTTGCTCCATAAACTGATTAAGAAGGCAGAAAAATGGGTAGTGATTTCCACATACAATTTTTTTTTAAAGTTGGTGCAATTGAACATGCATACCCTCAACTAGTCAGACAACTCAACTCTCTAAAATGATTGTCTTCTTGAGTCTACAACACAGTTGTACTGATGGGATGTTGAATAATGCAGTAACCATAGTTGAGGGGATTTATCAAGGTAGGCTTTCTAGAAGAAATCAATTTGAGCTGAGTTTTGAGGAGCTTTGGAAGGACGGCGCAGCTCGAGTGTAGGAAATGTGCTAGAAAGCATGTGTTGTGCCCAAGGATCACGGCTTTCACGTGTGAAATGAAGAAACTGTGTTTATATCAGCCCATTCATTCTCAACAAAATGGTCAGCCTACCTAATCAATTCAGCTGCAGCAGGTGACACTGGTCATGAAGGAGGCTGAAGTGACTCCATCGACCCCTTTCCTGCACAGACACCAGCTGCCCATGAGTAGTTCATGGTGGATTAGAGTTTGGAACTAAACTTTCTCCCTGGGGTGGGGGTGGAGAGTTGAACTCTTGTCAGTTGGTGACTGTCCTTTCAGCACAAGGTCCACATATATATAAACTAGAATGATCAGGGGAGTGCACACACACACACACACACATACACATACACACACACATACACACACACACACACACACTTCTATCTAGCATCACTGTAATCCTTTTTAATATCTTACTGCCAAAAAAGGTAGGGCAATCTCATTTTTAAAAGTACTATTCTTGGGCACCTGGGTGGCTCAGTCATTAAGCGTCTGCCTTCGGCTCAGGTCATGGTCCCACGGTCCTGGGGTTGAGCCCAGCATTGGGCTCCCTGCTCAGCGGGAAGGCTGCTTCTCCCTCTCCCACTCCCCCTGCTTGTGTTCCCTCTCTAGCTGTCTCTCTCTCTGTGTCAAATAAATAAATAAAATCTTTAAAAAAATAAATAAAAGTACTATTCTTTAACTTCTTTATTTTTTTAAGATTTTTATTATTTATTCAAGGGAGAGCCAGCAGGAGGGGGCGGTGAGAGGCAGAGGGAGACGGACAAGCAGACTCCCCGCTGAGTGCGGAGCCCACGTGGGGGCCCATCGTGGGGTGACACAAGACCAGACATGGGGCTGATTCCAGGACCCTGAGGTCATGACCGGAGCCGAAGTCAGATGCTTAGCTGACTGAGCCACGCAGGCGCCTCTTTAAATTCTTTAAATTGACCCTTCCTTAAACTGAATTAAATTTTCTTACGTAAATCCTAGGCTAGATCCTAAAGTAAACAAAGAAAATGAAAGTTCAACAATATCAAATGTTTGGGGCCTTGGGAATCGAATATCTCTTTGAGAATTTGATGAAAGCTGTGGACTTTGAGCCCCAGAAAATGGAAATACACAAAAGAGTTTGCACACAATTTCATAAGTCCCAGATTAAGAAAAGTGGTTATGTTTTTTCCTGCAATGCTCACTTAATCTCAGATAGGAAAGATGAAAGTGGAATGGAGCTTTAAGGGTGAGAGAACCTGGAAATGCAGCAACTTTGTTTAAAAAATTATTTTGTAAGTGATTTTAATTGTTCATTTTAGTCATCCTATTCTATATACCGTCAGGAATTAGTCTGTGTTCTGATTCCTTACGGAGAACAATTGAGAACTAATCAGGAAGGGAGGGGGGTGGTGGGAGGGAGGAAGGACAGAGAAAGACAAAGGCAGAGACAAAGAGCCCCAGAGAAGGCAACAGCAGTCTAATCAACTTAAACGTGTGTTGAGACACCTACTGTGTTAACGAGTGTTTTGTGTTCAAGGAACTGCAGGTAATGTGACTTGGATCAAGACAAATCCTGCCCACAAAAAAACTTGCCATCTACTTAGAATCAAAGCTTTGAAAAAGGCAAAAAAGCCTTTTAACCCTCCTTACTCGGTCTTAGCAATCAGCATGCCTGGGTCTTTTCTTTAAGCACTTCATTGTTGGTGAGGTACAAATAATGCTCTTTGTGTTGAAATTCTGAAATGATTGTGTTTATCTTTTAAACTGCTGCATAGTGAATGAATGCAAGCTGTTTGTACAAAGACACATTAAATTCAAGTGGATGGATGCAACTAACCTCCACATGCAGACCTCAAAAGCAAATAAAGCTGAAGGCAGAGAGAAAATAAAAATATGTCTTTGCCCCCACTGCCTTACAAATTTCCAAAGGAGATATTTTCGTGAGCGGTCGTTCCCCATCTCTGCTCCCTCCATTCGGGAAGAGAGGCGTCCGGAAGATGACAATTATGCAACTAGATAGTCCAATTAAAAGATTTTCTTCTACGGGAATGCTTATTATGAAGTAGCACAGGGGAAGTGATGTCAAGACTAATTGAGGGTCAAAGCTAAATCTGGAATGATCAAGATTTTCAGGGCACACTTCAAATGCAGTCATCATGGGCTCTCTCACTTAAAACCCTTGAAACACCGGAGAGGTAAAAATCGAGAGCACAGCAGCAAAGCCCATTTTCAAACAATTCGAAGAGTCTGGAAGATTTTCTGAAACCCTCCAAAGAGCTCCCCTATCAGGGGGCTTCTGTCTTCAGATCTGCATTCCAAAATCACATTGTTCACCTCCTTGTGGGCGATGCCAGAGGGGACATGGGGGCGGGGAGAGAGTACCGTCCATTCCATTTACAAACTGCCAGGGCGGATTTATCTGTTCTCTAAATGAATGTTTAGTAAGCATCCAGATGATTTTGCCTGGTTCCCTACAAGATGCAAAAGTTGTAGGGAGAATGACTTTCTGCCTAGGCTTCACGTGAAATCACAAAACCAAATATGTTTAATCAAGACGCCAGGGACAGCTCATCACTCATCATTAGGATCCATTTGTGGGGCTGTAATTTCTCTCTCACCCACAGTGGTGTTTACTTCTTTTCGCATTTCCTCAGGCCAGCCCCCCTCGGAAGTCAGCAGTGGGCAGATTATTTCCTCTTCCTTCACGCTCTCATGGTTCTTCCTCTGGAGATCTCACACACCACCAGCTCTGGACCGCTGGGCTTAGGGTTAGTCAAGCAATAGGAAATGCTTGTAGGCAGAGAACAGCAATTTCTTTTTCATCTAAAGAAAAAAGAGTTTTAAGATCCTTAGCACACTCAGATTTGGGAGGTAGGGAAGGAAAAATGGAAGAAATCCTAAATCCTTTCTTCTCCATAGAACAAATTTTTGGCCTCAAGTCTATTTTTTTTTTTAAAGACTGTATTTATTTATTTGACAGAGAGAGACAGCGAGAGAGGGAACACAAGCAGGGGGAGTGGGAGAGGTAGAAGCGGGCTTCCCACTGAGCAGGGAGCCCGATCGGGGCTTGATCCCAGGACCCTGAGATCATGACCTGAGCTGAAGGCAGACGCTTAACGACTGGGCCACCCAGGTGCCCCAAGTCTGTTTTTTTTTTTTTAAGATTGATTGATTGATTGATTGATTGATTGATTGATTTCAGAGAGAGAGCCCTCGCGCTTGCATGAGAGTGAAGGGAGGGGCAGAGGGAGACCCATGAGGTCATGACCCGAGCTAAAACAAAGTGTCAGACACTCAACCGACTGAGCCACCCAGGCGCCCAAGTCTCAAGTCTATTTTTAATGTTTTGGTTCTCTTTATTTTATTTTTATTTTTTATTATGTTATGTTAATCACCATACATCACACCATTAGTTTTTGATGTAGTGTTTCATGATTCATTGTTTGCGTATAACACCCACTGCTCCATGCAGTACGTGCCCTCTTTAATACCCATCACTAGGCTAACCCAACCTCCCACCTCCCTCCCCTCTAGAACCCTCAGATTGTTTCTCAGAGTCCATAGTCTCTCATGGTTCATCTCCCCCTTCGATTCCCCCCCCTTCATTCTTCCCCTCTGTTTCGGTTCTCTTTATTGTGATCCAGTTTATGGGGATAAAGATAGTGTTCGAAGCATTGACAATGTTGCAAGATGGGGGCCCATATCTTCATTCGTGTCCTATCACTGAAACTTACTTGGATTGGGGCACCATGATGTGTGATGGCATTGGATTGTGTAAATGGACCTCTTATCTTGAGCTAAATGCTGAAAAACATCTTCCCACTGTGGAATTGGTGGTGGGAATGGGGAAGGTTTCCAATATCTGTTGTGGGTCTGTTCCTGAAAGCTGTCACTTTAAAGTGATAGAAAGCTGCTCCAGAGCTACATGTAGGGTGAGCTTGAGTGCTTTGGCTCTTGTATTTTGGACTCAAACCTGTGGATCTCTGGTTTCAAATCTGTGGAAAAAACTACTCTTCCTTGGGTCATTCTTGGATTCATACCCACCCTTTTCTTTTTCTCCCTTGATGATTCTGGGAGTCTTCTCCTATCTCAGGGTCTGAGTATCCACAGAAAGACAGAGAGGAAGCCACTCACATTCCAAACCAAGACCAAACCTGTTTGAGTGGCTGTTAAATATTGCCAATGTTTTGCCATATTTGGCAGCTCAGAAAATGACCTAGAAGCTCATGCTCAGAAATCATTCTTTTAAACTGGAGCTATGAAGCCTTCCAGCCTTCCAAGCCTTTGTTGGAAGCTGGGGTTTGGGGCCAGATGAGCACGAATGTCTTTAATCAAGTTGTTGGTTTCATATTCACAATCCTGTGTTGGCACCCATCCAAGAGATAAGCATCTCATGAGGAACCCAAAAGCAGGTGGCACATTCATCATGTGGTTTGTGTTTTTTGGAAACCTTGGCATTTTATCTCTCATGCTCTGTGTCCTACTGAGTCACTGTAGTGTCTTTATTTTCCTGAGAAGCTGAGAGCTTCTCAGTAATTTATTAACCAAAGAACCATTCACTTAATTGTTCCACAAATAAGTAGGAGTGCCTGCTCTGTGCAAGTCCCTGTGCCAGGCTCTGGAGAGTGGCCTTCTGCTGGACTCTGCCAGTCCAGCAATATATTCACGTCACAGGACAGGTTACCCCGGAAGCTGGCTCTGAGGTGGATATTACGTTGTAAGAAGTGGACTGGAGAGGTTCCTTAGGGTCAACACCTACTGAAGAAGTGTCGGAAACAGAAGTGTCAGAGACAGGATTGGGCAAGGGAAGAAGCTGGGTCCTCATCAGTCCCATCAAAGGCCTCAGCCCACCATATTGTGGGTTCTGAAGTTGGGGTGACTCTTCAGAGTCATTGAGAGATGAGGCAGTGAGACCAGGCCTGCACAATGGATTACACCCCTTACGTAGGGCTAGTCCCTAGAAGGGGTTGTTAAGAGAGGGCATGACCTGGGGCAGGGCAGCCCTCTCCAGCAAAGCAGCACTGCTAGTGACTCTCCCCTGTGAGGAGATCCAGATGGCATGTCAGCGTCCCCTGCAGTCTACTAGATTGCGCTCAGCTACTCCGCAGAAGGTCCTGACTCAACTAGCTTGTCCCAGAGTAAGACATCAGGGATAAAGCCACTCTGGGGCTGGTTAGTTCAGTAGCGCATTCAAGGACCTTTCCATCTTTCTGCTCTGTCAACCTAAGGGGTCTGCTTTGTTTCTCAGTCTTCTTCCTGTCACGGTCACAGATGGCTGTAGCAGGTCCTGGGGTCACTGTGAAAAAAGAGAAACCACCTCTGCCCATGTGTACTTTCTGTGGTCGAGAAAATATTCCCTCATCTAGCTCTTTTTTATTGTGGTAAAATATACACAACATAGTATTTATCATTTTAACCCTAAGTGTACAGCTCTGCGGCATTACGTACATTCACAATGTTGTATAACCATCACCAATATCTATACCCAAACCTTTTTCATCATTCCCAACAAAAACTCTATACCCAGTAAACAGGGGCTTCCCTTTCCCTTTCCCTCCAGCTCCTAGGAACAACTATCCTACTTTCTGTCTTCCTGAATTTGCCTATTCTAGCTTCCTCGTGTAAGTGGAATTATAAACAATATCTGTCCTCTGTGTCTAGTTTATCTCACTAAGCATGTTTCCAAGTTCCATCCATGCATCTTATAGCATGTAAAAATTCTGTTCCTTTTTATGGTGGAATAATATCCCATTATACATGTACATACACACATATACATTATATATATGTTTATCTATCTATCTATCTATCTATCTATCTATCTATCTATCTATCCACACACACACCATTTTGTTTATCCATTCATCTATTAATGGGCACTTGGGTTGTTTCCACATTTTGGCTACTGTGGATAATGCTACTATGAACACTGGCATACAAGTATATGTTCAAATCCCTGCTTTCCATTCTTCTGAACATACGCTTAGGAGTTGAATTGCTGGGTCATATGATAATTTGATATCTAACCTTTTGAGAAACTGTTTTCCTTAGCAGCTGCAACATTTTACATTTCTACCAGCAATGCATGAAGGTTCTGATTTCTCTACATCTTTACCAACATTTGTTATTTACCTTTTTAAAAATTTTACCCATTTTCCCATTATTGACCACTATTGACCAATTCCTAAATTAATTATTGGGAAAGTGAATGAGATCACCACTGATTGCTTCAAACCAGTCGGGACTCACATCGTGGGTAGAGTTCACATTCCCTGAAGGATTTGGATGCAGGGAAAGCAGTTGGATATCTGAACAAAATCAGAGGATTCCAGCAAGAAAGAAAGGATGGGGGCGGGTTTTAGGGAGGCTACCATCAATGTCTGCAATGGAGAGGCTTTAAAAATATCAGTGCCCGGAACAGAAATTCCAATTCGATTGAGCCAGTCTGCAGTGGGTTCCCCACATCAGTCATTTTTAAATGTTCACCCAGTTGATTCGAATGTGCGCTCAAGGTTGAGACCACTGACCTCGTGGGTGAGGCCACCCACTAAGCCAACAAGTGTGAGAGCTGAGAAGTACAACATGCAGCAGGAACACTCGACAGGGCCTGCCCTGGGGGACGGAGGCAATCCCCACAGAGGAGGTGACATTTAGACTATTTGGAAACATCAAGGAAGCCAGGCAGAGGACATAGACACAGGAGACAGAGAGAAGGCAGTGCCTGAGGAATGGGAAGAAGTTCAGTTCAGCTGGAGTGTAGCATTCCGACCTTGAGGTGACATTTTTATTTGGATATGTGCAATTCTTAGGGCGATGGCTAGGTCACACACTCCAGCCTGGTTTACTTCTGGGTAAGTTTACCTGCTCTTGGTAAGCCAAGTAAGTAGCGGTTATATGCACTGTATTTTAAGCCTGCCTATGCTTTGTCCAACCAGTATGGCCTTGAGGAAATCCCATGACCTCTCTGGAGCTCCAGAAAGGTCCTACAAAGTGAGGTTATAATAAGTACCTCACAGGACTATGGTGGAACCCAGATGAAAAAATGTATGTGTGTGAGTGTTATACAGTAATATGCTGATGAGTTCCAAATTTCTGTTCCCATGAAACCTCTCTCTAGAGCACCTCTGATCTCCAGACCTGCACGTCAAGCTGTCTACTTGACATGGCCCCTTGAATGTGTAGTGGGCCTTTCCCACCTGACAGGTCTAAGATTGAGCTCCTCATGTGCTGCTCGAAACCAGCTCCCCTCCATCCTTCCCCAACGAATGACATCTCTATCCTTAATGTCATCCTTGACTCCTTTCCACAATCCAGTCATAACAAGTCCTATCACTCTATTCTCAAAATATATTCAGAATTTGACCATTTCTCTCGCCTACCATCCCTGTCCAGGTCCAAGCCAATGTCCTCTCCTGCCCAGATTGTATAGCAGCGTCCTAATTGCGCCCCCTGTTTCTGCCCCCCCACAGTCCATTCTCCACACAACACTTGGGGTGACCCTGCTAAGATGTAAGACAGATCACCCCACTCCTTTGAACCAAATCTGCCCAAGGCTCCATCTCACTCAGAGTAAAGGTTGAAACCCTTATGAGAACCTGCAAGACGTCCTGTGACTCGGCCCACCGTTTTTCTCTTATTTCCTACGTTCTCCCCTTTATTCACCTGCTTCAGCCCCACCTCTTCTACTCATCCCTGAATGTGCCAGGAACACTCCTGCCGCGGGGCCTCTGTGCTTGTGGTTTTCTCTGCCTGGAATCTTCTGCCCCATTTAAGCCACATGGCTAACTTCTCACTGCTTTCACAGCTTTACTCAGAAGCTGTAATGTCACTAAGTCCTTCCCTAGACACCCTATTTTAAATTGCAGCATCTGCCCTTGACTTCATATTCTCCTTCTCTGCTTTACTCTTATCTTAATATTTGCCATTAACATGCTCTATATATTGCTTATTAACTTTCTTTCCTACCAGAATATACATATATGTAAATTTTTGTATAGTAGATACATAATATATATGTTTATCAAATCTTCCTACCAGAATACCCCTGCTCTCCAAGAGCAGGGATTTTTGTCTGATTTTTTCACTTTATATCTCCAGTACCAAGAGAGTACTGACACATACATAGTAGGGGCTCAATAAATTTGTTAATACCACATTTTACAGAAGAGAAACCTGGGGCTCAGTGCGATTAAACCATCTACTCAAGATAACACAGCTAGGAAGTAGCGGAGTTGGGTAGTTTACTGTTCTATGATGCTTTACAACATAAAAAACCCATTTAGCAAAAACACAGAGCAATTTCAATGGCCCTTCTGCAGCCTGCTCCCTACCACAGTTGAAGAAAGGAAGTCCCTCAGATGAGGAAGGACTAGGAGTTGGAGGCCTCATGGACTTGCTGGAGGACCCTCGGCTACGGGTTCAGAGTTGAGTGTCATTAAGCAAGGAAGCCAGGGAGCCATCTCCATATGTGTTCCAAAAGAAGGCCAGTGACTGATAAAGCTGCTGGAAGCGAATAGGCACAAGAGGGAGCCTCCTCAGCAACACAGGAGGGTGTTGAGTCCATGTGATGGCTGGGGAGAATGTTTGATGCAGAGATCAGCCTCAAGATCCATGCCCCTGGCAGCCACACCCAGGCCCTCTGTGGCCCCTAAAAATCCCTTCCTCTTCCATTCATTCCATTGAACACACAACAAGGAATCCTAGCAGAATACAGGAAGAGCAATCAGAGAATAGCCCTATAATTAAATATGATAACGCTTTATTGGAATGATTTTTTTATTAACATATAATGTATTATTTGTTTCAGGGGTACAGGTCTGTGATTCATCAGTCTTACACAATTCACAGCACTCACCATAGCACATACCCTCCCCAATGTCTATCACCCAGCCACCCCATCCCTCCCACCCCCCATCTCTCCAGCAACCCTCAGTTTGTTTCCTGAGATACTGGAATTTTTTTTTTAAGATTTTATTTATTTTTTGATAGAGAGAGACACAGCAAGAGAGGGGGTGGGAGAGGGAGAAGCAGGCTTCCCGTGGAGCAGGAAGCCCGATGTGGGGCTCAACGCGGGGCTCCATCCCAGGACCCTGGGATCACAACCTGAGCCCAAGGCAGACGTTTAACCAACTGAGCCACTCTGACGTCCCTTGGAATGGTTTTTAAAGAGGGTCTTTTTTGAGGAAGAGAACATTTGGCTACAGGGGTTGTGCTGGGGGCAGACGGGGGACGGGGGCGGGGCGGGAAGCCCAGACCTTTTTCTCCACCCACTTGGGAAGCTCCATCCCTCCCCAGCAGGCTGTTAGAGCCAGAGCCCAGGCCAGCAGGTGGCTTCCCTAAGAAGTTCGGAGGGAAGAGGCAGGGGCAGGGTGTGAGTGGAAGCTGAGTCCCGTGAGCTGTGGATTCTGTAGGGTTGGGGCAGAGCCGAGAGCCAGAGCGAGGGCCTGGCCTCTTCCTGGGGGAAGCATGGCACCTCTCTAAGGTCTGGGATCCTCAGTGTCTATCCCAAGCCTGCTGGGAGGAGTGAAAGAGGGCCTGTGAGATGCTTAGCCTGGTGCCCAGCACAGAGCAAGCCCTAAGTGTGTGTGTTTTCTTTCTCCTTCTTTTCAGGAGCAAAATGAGGGGCCAAGACAATGGCTCAGATCAGGACTAGGAGAGGCTCTTTTCTTTCTTTCTTTCTTTTAAGATTTTATTTACTTCTTTATTTTGAGAGAGAGAGAGAGAGCCCATGAGTCGGGAGGGGACAGACTCCCTGCCAAGCAGGGAGCCCGAAAGCAGAGAGCCTGAACCCGGGCTCGATCCCAGGACCCCGAGATCATGACCTGAGCTGAAGGCAGATGCTTAACCGACTGAGCCACCAGGTGCCCCAGGACAGGCTCTTTTCCAAGGCACTGGACTGTAACCCAGAGAGTGGAGGAAGGGAAGAAAGTTCTTAAGTTGCAAAATGCCTTCTGTTGGCAACGTAGAGCTGCCTCCTTGCCTCCTCAGAGGTGCAAACGAGGAGAAGCAGCAGACCATGGCTCTGGGCACCTCTTCCATTTTTCCCTTCAGAACACCCCCCTCCCTTCACACACTCACCGCCAATTCCCAAGGCCTTAGCTTCACCCAGGTCCCCTCTTCAGCTGAGGCTCCCAGCCTGCAGCTGCTGTCCTCTCTGGGAGTTGCCCTTGCCCACATGGAACTGCCCTGTCCCAGGGTTCACCCCTCCCAGGGTGCGCCCCAAGGCCAAAGGCTGGATGATGCGGGGAGACCTTTCAATTTGGACAACTCTGAAGGGTCATCCAGCCCCAGAGGTTCCCGTTGGATCTGCTGAAACTCACTGTTGGTGAGCTTCTGCCTCAGCCCGACCTGCCTTCTTCCCTTCCTTACAAGTATCCTTCAAAAGCACTCTTGGGGCGCCTGGGTGCCTCAGTCCATTAAGCATCTGCCTTCGGCTCAGGTCATGATCTCTGGATCTTGGGATTGAACCCTGCATTGGGCTCCCCACTCAGCAGGGAGTCTGCTTGTCCCTCTGCACCGCCCCCCCTCCGCCATACTCTCTCTCTGTCTCTCAAATAAATAAATAAAAATCTTTTTTTTTTAAGTGCTCTACAAAAGCCTTCTGCATGTGACCCTAGGGAGCCCAACGTAAGAGCACCAGTCCCTTCCTCGTCTGTTGTCTTTGCCCCTTTAGCCGCAGTCCACTCACCTGGCTGCCCAAGCACCCTCTTTCCACTTAAATTTCATGTGCAAATCATGTATGTAAGAGTGTTTTTCAGATTGCTAGCTGCCCACAAACGTCAGTTCCCATAAAATTTGTTTTTTGTTGGGCAACAGGTGAACCCATCAACACCCATTTTCAAGTCACTGGGATATAAGATAGCTGCATTTTAAGTGGATGATGGGCTCTAAAGTGATTCTGCCTGGATCTGAATCTTGGTCCTAGTACATCTTAGTCTTGTAACCTTGGCCCAACTACGTAAACTTACCGTTGCTCTGTAAAATGGTGATGATAATGGTGACTTCCTCCTAGAGTTTTTATTAGAATTAAATGAGCCAGTACACAGAAAGGTCTCAGAATAGTCGTGACTTAATATGCACATAGTATACATTACTTATTAGATCCTTACAAGAACCCCTGGAGATATTATAATCACTACCTGTGCTGGATCCCTCTCATGCCCCACCTTCTACTCCCTGCCCATCTTTTCACCCCAGCTGTTGCTGCAGCCACCTGCTGGCCCAGGTGTAACCCAAGAGCACCTTGCTCAGCTGGACGGCTTATTTCTTACTTCCTGCCTGGTTTCATTGCCACCTCCACCTGAGATGCTTCCCAGAAATGCACTCAGCCATCCTGACCCAAGCAGACTTGGAAGTGTGAGGGAGCTGATATCCCATGTGACATCCCCTGACCAGGAGGGAGTTGGAGCCAATGGGAAAATAGCCCCGTCTTTCATTCCTTGAAAGAATAACTCTGAGGTGTAATCTGTCCCATCTAGGTCCGAGTTCAGGTATCCAAAGCATGGGTACCCCTGGCTTGGTATTCCCTCCTCCCCTGTCTCACTCTTCCCAGAAGAGACTACCCCCCCCACACCCTTGCCTCATGCTGGGCTCTTTGGGGAACCAGCTAACTGTGCGCAAGAGGAGAGTGAAAGAAAGAAAACGGCTGGTTCGACATCCAGAATCAGATCTAAACTCAAGTTCAAGTCTTCCACCTTTTGAATGTCATTTCCTCACACTGCTCCCTCCCATTTCATACATATGCATCTTAACAGAGATCTTCTGGAAGCTTGATTACGCAGTGTGAGGCCAGAGAGGAAAGACCTATGAACTCATAGCACAGCCCCTTTCCTGTCCCTGCACAGAGCTGGTTCCACGTGCCCAGGGCGGGGGGCGGGGATGGGAAATGGTGGTTCCATCTGACTGAAGCCCAGGGCGCCGACTCTGTCGACTTTGTCTTTGTATCACCAGCACTCGTGGCCTGGCATACAGTAAGTGATCAGTAAATATTTGCTGGCTACATGGGTCTGGCAATCAAACTACTGATGGTTTCTTTGTAAAGATAACTTTTTATGTGGCACAAGCTTAGCCTTATTGTTTACTTTTTTATGCTGGCTTGGAATGTAATCTCCAATGAACAAAGAACATTTTTTGAGAGGGGATTGGATTGTTTACCTTTGTACCAAGCTAAGTTAGTACGGAATCATGTGTCTGGACATTATTCAAGAAATACATGTTTCTTGAAATCATTGGAGAAAACCTGATTATCCAGTTGATTGACAGGTAAAGAAAGTAGCTAGGAGCTACTCCTTGAGCATGGAGATTGAACCAGGAAAGGAAGATCCTACTGTCAAACTGGTGACCTGTAGGAGAAATGTAGCTAGAGATACATGGGTTTCACTAGCACTACATTGTTTGCTATTGAAATTTCTCTGAAGTATGCTTGCTACAGGCTCTACCACTTCCCAGAGCATTCTACCCATCCTAACTCCACTTTGGATTACCTGCCTAGCCCTTGTAAGGATATGGGTTTGTGACCCTTGTACAGGGTGACACACAACAGGGTGTTCCCTGTACAGAAAGAGCAGAAGGAGCTGACTGGCACATTTCCTGACTTTTCCTGTAGCTTGCTCAGCCTATCCCTGCCACCATCAACAGGGGCCCAATGCTAGTGTAATATTCTGCCTTCCAGGTACTATAAGATCACCGTGGTGCTCATGTGCTTCGTGATTCCCACACTGGTGCCCTGGTGCTTCTGGGGAGAGAGTCTATGGAATTCCTACTTCTTGGCGTCCATCCTCCGCTATACCATCTCCCTCAACATCACCTGGCTGGTCAACAGTGCTGCCCACATGTATGGAAACCGGCCCTACGACAAACACATCAGCCCTCGGCAGAACCCACTTGTCACTCTGGGTGCCATTGGTGAGTTGGGGGGGGTGGTGAGAGCCAAGGGGAAATACAACAGCTCAGATTTTCCTGGCTTTCCAATGGTTTTCTGGAATCCGTGAAGAGAGGCAGTGGATTGGAGTCAGATGGGATGAACTTGGGCTTTGGTGTTAGAATCCTGGGCCTTGGACAAGTCACCTAATCTCCCTGATTTAGAGTTTTCTCATCTGTGAAATGGGAATGGTGATGCCTACTTCATAGGGATGTTATGAAGATTAAGTAAGCTACTATATGTACACAGCTTAGGTCAATGTCTGTCATATAGTAAGTGCTCAATAATTAAGCTATTTATTTTTACCCTGGAAATGTTCCTGAGAGGCATAGCCGCTGACTTTTCTTTCAAACTGCCCTAACCATTCTAGCCTCCGCTGTCCAATCAGATGACTGACTGTAAGGAAAAAAGGCCTTCAAACAGAGAGATGGGAAGAAACAAGAGTGTGGCATCTCATGATGCCACAGGATGGTTAAGAGCGAGGCCTTTGGATTCTGACGAGTTTGGTTGAGTCTTGGTTCCTCCACTTACTCTCCGGGCAAGTTATCTGACTCCTCCACACCTTGTGTCTTCCTTCGTCAAGTGAGGATAACAGTAGCATTTACCTGCTCCTAGGGTCATGGGAGGGTTCGATGAGTTAATGCATAGTCTTTGCAGCAGTGCTTAGCACGAAATAAGCCCAGTAATGTTTTTATTACCAGCTTTATGGTCTTAAGCAAGTTACTTGTCCCTTCTGTACATTTACATCCTCGTTTTTAAAATGGGGATGATCATAGCAACTAGATCAGAGATGTGGGGATTATCGGTGTTAACACCATTAAAGCCCTCACCACTGTGGCTGGCACACAGTAATAAAAAAACACTAGCTGTGTATGGAGGCAACTTGGGCTTCTTGGTAACCTGGGCCTTGAGCATGGAGACCGAACCAGGAAGGGAAGATCCTACTGTTAAGTAGCAACGGTCTCTGCATCCCCTAGCAAGGTTGATTAAGGTTCTCTAAAGAAACAATCATTATATATATATATATATATATATATACATACTAGTATACATACATATGTATACACACACATGCACTACACATATATATACAGATATATCTATTTATACATATGTAATACTATTATATACATATACTATACAGTTTTTGTATATACTGTAATATATATATTTTTCCTCATAATAAATCCCCATATATATACAGAAACAGTAGGATATCTATATAAATATAAATAGATATATATATTTGTAGGATCTAAATAGATACCCTACTATTTCTGTGTGTGTATATATGTATATATCCGTAGATACACACTCTTTATGTATAGAGAGGGGGGAGGGGAGGGATCAGGGAAGGGGGGGCGGAGAGATTTGTTAGGAGGAGCTGGCTCACAGGATTATGGGAGCTGAGAAATCCCACAATCTGCTCTCTGCAAGCTGGATACCCAGGAAATCCAGTGGTATAATTAAATCTGAGTCTGAAGGCCTGAGAACCAGGGGAACAGATGATGTAAATCCTAGTCTGAGGGCAGGAGAAGATGAGAGAGATGTTCCAGTTCAGTCAGTGAGTCAGAAAAAAGGGGGCAAATTCCCCTTCCTCCACCATTTGTCTGTTCAGGCTCTTAACAGATTGAGTGATGGCTGCCCCCACTGGGGAGGGTTATCTGCTTTACTGAGTCCACTGACTCAAATGCTCATCTCATCCAGAGACATCCGCACAGACACGCCTCACAGAAATGTTTAATCTGGGCAAACCTTGGCCAGTGAGGTTGACACGTAAAATTAACCGTGACAGAGAAAGAAAGTAGGGCTGGAGGCATGGGGGGGACGGTTGGGGGGTGACGGCTCAGGAGTGTGGCGCTTCCCTTTAGGTAATGAAAATGTTACAAAATTCATTATGGTGATGGATGCACAGCTCTGTGAAAGTACTAAAAGCCATTAAATTGTACTTCAAATGGATAAATTATATGGTGAATTATATCTCAATAAAGCTGTTTAAAAAAGTCAGATGAAAGAAGCCCTGAGATCCCTCCCCAAAACACTTGAGTTAAAAAAAAAAAAGTAAGGGAGGAAAAGCTATTCACCAGGAGCGAAAGAATAATATATAAGCCCATCTGGGACATGTAACCGTCCAGCTTCTCCATTTGCTTACCTATCGGAACGGTACTCATCCGGTTTTCCAGGCTCTCCTGACGAGCCTTCCTTTAATCCCTCCAGCCCACAGAGGCTAGTTTCCTCTTATGAACAAACATCAAAATGAGGATCTGTTATCAGCCATTTAGCATTTCGTCTACGAAATAAGGCTTGGAAATCAGGGTAGCGTATCTACAATTCATACGTGGAAATTAATCTCATGACTCTATGCTGATTAACTTTCTTGTTATTTTTCCTGTTCCTATTTAGTCTAGCCCGTGCTTTCTAAGGACAGACACCAAGTCTTCTGCTCCCCTTAGAGCCTGACATAATGTCTTGCACATGGTAGACCCTCTATAAATGGGGGGGGTGAATAAATCTGTGCAGAGAGGTGGAGATGGGTTATTTCAATGCCCACTTTGTCTTCCAGGTGAAGGCTTCCACAATTACCACCATACCTTTCCCTTTGACTACTCTGCGAGTGAATTTGGCTTAAATTTCAACCCAACCACTTGGTTCATTGACCTCATGTGCTGGCTGGGGCTGGCCACTGACCGCAAACGGGCAACCAAGCTGATGATCGAGGCCCGGAAAGCCAAGACTGGAGATGGCAGCACTTGAACGTGGAACCACCATCCAACGTGTCTGCCATTGACACCTTAGTTCAGAGGCTCTTGTTACTGTAGTTCTCTTGTTCATTGGATGTGGGAGGGGGTAGAGGGTAGGGAGGGAACAGAATCTCTGTGGTTTGGGAACTTTCTGTTTGTCTCAAAATATTGTCAACTATCAATGAAAAAAAATTTTTAACATCAATGTAACTATGATTTAACATTAGAGTGTAAGCACGTGATTTAGTCGCTGTAGCTACAAATACATCAAACACACATGGTCGTGTGCTTGTACATGATGTTGACCCTGACCAGGATGAAGGAGCTTAATATTCTCTCGGTGTGATTCAGGAGAGCACTGGTTTTCTTTTCTATCAGTTAACCCAGCACTGTTTTTAAACCCCTTTTCTGAAGGAGCAGAGAGGCAGGGTAGAAGACAAAGGAGAGGGTCTAAGTAACTAAAGGATGTTTCTGTTTTGTAATTACTGCATGAATGTGCTTGTGTGTGTGTGTTGCTGTTGTTTTTTAAATAAGAGAATTGAACACTTTAAAAAAATGACAATACAGGAAATGGCTCTCTTATTTTTTTTGCCCTGTTTATAGCTTATTAATGCTCCACTGTCTTTGCTTCAGAAGAGATCTGTCCACTGCTCAGCTCGTTTTGTGTCCCGACTACGCCCAGACGACCCTATAAATCAGTGTCTATTTAGGTGTTTGATTTTGTTCTCTTCCCTATTGTCATTTTAAAGGTGTATAACTCAGATGTGCCAGACATAAAATTAAGCTCAAATTAAGCTCTCATTTAAATGTTTAGACACCTAATTTATATTCTAATTGATCCCAGCCACTGATGCATGTACTTTAGCTACTCCTGCTACGTAAGCATATTAATTTTCCACACCAGGCCATCAGATCTTAATAACCGACAGTTATCTAGAGCTCAGTGTCTACTAATGTTTCCCCTGCATGCGGCCTTCATTGATTTTGCAGCAAAATATAAAGTGATCATTATGCAGCTTCTGGATTAAAAAAATTTTCATGTGTTAAGTTGCCTTGTAAAGAGCATGTTGAATTAATGGGACAGCGTGCCCTTTGTTTTAGTTGTTAGAGCAAAAGAAAGATGTTGGAGTACTTCGAAGATAGATCTTTTCAAGAAAAATGTAGGAACTTAAAATTTCTGAAAAAAGAAGTGATACCAGTAGGAAATTGTCATAATGAAGTTCTTCATCCAGCAGGTGTTTAACAGTGTTATTTTGCCATTAATAATGTATAAACTATGAGTGATTTACAATAAATGATTATGAATTCATTGGTGTTTTTGACCAGGTACTTAAATATTGTTCAGAGGATGTTCTCTCAAGGGTACCTGATGCTCCATGACGACCATATGATTTCCATTTGATTCGAGCGCTGGACTAACGACGCCCCTAAGACCAGGCCTCCTGTATCCCATCAGGCCTAGGCCAGAGGTTAAACTGGCTAGTTTTATTTGGAATGCAGAACCCCAGTGGTATCATTCTCCACTTCTCACTCACCAATATGGCCACTTGGGCTGCTTCCAGACGACGAATGGGCACCTCTACTCCTACCTGTCACCCAAAAGAGCATGAAGGACACCTTCCTTCCCCAAGCCCCAGCGGGCCCCACTAGGACTGACCAGAGGTGCAGGAGATGGGCTCAGCTTTCCCTCTAGTCCTGCCTCCCAACTCTTCACTCTTTTGCCCTGAAACATCTGTGCCCCTGCCGTCAGATACAGACTTCTTGGCCTGCCGCTGTTGAGTGGGATTCCAGCCATTGGACCCTTTGGGCATGACTGGGCATCTACCAGCTGCTTCATACTGCGGCCACACATTGCTGAGACCTTGATGGAGCATTGGTAGGGTGTAACTGTATTCCAAGATGAGTTTGTATCAACATGACCGAAAATGATTGGGAATATTTCCGATTGGGACTATTTCTGTGAATCTTTGACCCTTAAATGTACCAATCTTATTGCTTGCCCATTAATAGGAAAGGCTATGTTTGGAAAAACTATTTGAAGTCTTCTCACAAAATGAGGATATTCCCCATCTAGTCCAAATAAATCCAGAACCTCACTCCTTTGAACCTGAGAGCCACGTATTTATCTGCAGCAGTGGCCATGAATGAGGATTGGGATGATTTTATTGAAGGAGTGGATGGAAGTTAGATCACTCTAGAGTCTTCCATGTTAACATTACCTGCAGGTCTTAGCACCATCTAAGGGAAGAAAGTAACCCTGGGACGTATCTCCCAAGACTATCCAAAGTGGCCTTAGAGAGGTTGGTACATTTTTTTCTTTTTTGAGAGAGGATCAGTTTAAAGTAAGGCAATGCCCTGTCCTTAATCTCCTGTGTCCTACAAGGCTTATTTCAGACACATCCACCCATGCATCCAGGTGAAGGGAGCAAAGGGGAAGTGGTTCCAACAGAGCATCTCCCATGCGTGTTATAGAGCTGGCCAGCTGTGTGGCCTTGAGAAAACCAGTCTTTCTGGATCTGGTTTTCTCATCTGCAAAGAGAGAGGATAAAACCAGACTCTGGCTAAGGTCCCATCGAGCCCTAATAGCCACCAACAGCAACAGAGGTAGGGACATGGCTGACTTCAGGTTTGAAACACCTCTCAAGTTCTTGCCCCTCCTTTCTGGGATCTGGATCTGGGAGGTCAAAATTGAGGGGAAATAATTGGGTCTGAGTGGGAGAACACAGAGTGAGGCTGAAAGGAATGCTCTTGGTAAAAAAAAAAAAAAAAAAGCATCTGTTTCATTCATTCCCAAAATATAATGAAACAATAAAAACAAACATAATCAGTGGAAAACAATTTAATGAAAGGAAGTACTCCAAAAACCTCTGGCCTAGTGGAGTAGTAGAAATAGCACTGGACTCAAGTTCAAGACCTGAGTTTGAATTCTCTTCCCTTTTTCAAGTTGAGGTATAATTGACATACATTATATTAGTTTCAGGTGTACAACATAATGATTTGATATTTACATATATTGCAAAAAAGGGGCACCTGGCTGGCTCAGTCTGTATACACTGTAAAATGATCACCACAAGTCTTGTTAACATCTGTCACCGCATGCAGTGAGAAAATTTTTTTTCTTATAATGAGAGCTTTTAAGATATATTCTCTTAGCGACTTTCAAATATGAAATACAGTATTATTAACTATAGTCACCATGCTGTGCATTACATCCCTATGACATTTATTTTATAACTGGAAGTCTGTATCTTTTGACCAGCTTCACCATTTTGCCCACCCCCACAGCCCACCAATCTGTTCTCTGTATCTGTGAGTTCATTGTTTTTTTAAGATTGTACATATAAGAGAGATCATATGGTATTTGTCATTCTCTTTCTGACTTACTTGACTTAGCATAATACCTTCTAGGTCCAACCATATTGTCACAAATGGCAAGATGTTGAATTTGAACTCGTGATCTAACTTGCTGTGTTACCTAGCACATGTTTTTAGGTTGAACCATGTGAAAGTGCCATTTATTAACCTACTGATCCTCTCTGCACCTCCACATCTTCGCCCACAAGGTAGGAACAGTAAAGCTTATGTGCTCAGATAAATCCGGAGGCCTCGAGAACAGGTCTGGCACATCCTAGGTCCCCACAAGACATCAAGTGAGGGTGAGTAGCACATCTCAGACACAAGATGGTAACCGAGATACAGTCAAATAGCCACACACTGGAAGTGAAGAGGACCAACTTCTAGTTCTGGTTTTGCTAGTAACTATCTGGATGGTGAAGGGTAGCAGAATATGCCCCAAATGCCAGTTTGACATAAGATTATTTCCAGTTAAAGGCACTTGAGAGGCACCTAGCTGGCTCAGTCAGTAAAGCATGTGACTCTTGATCTCAGGGTTGTGAGTTTGAGCCCCATGTTGGGTGTAGAGGTGAAAGAAAGAGAGAAAGAGAGAAAGGAAGGAAGGAGGGAGGGAGGGAGGGAAGGAGGGAGGGAGGGAGGGAGGGAGAGAGAGAGAGAGAGAGAGAGAGAGAGAAAGAAAGAAAGAAAGAAAGAAAGAAAGAAAGAAAGAAAGAAAGAAAGAAA
>NW_027397066.1:66521681-66555855 GCF_003265705.2 Callorhinus ursinus | reverse complement strand
AAAGAAAGAAAGAAAGAAAGAAAGAAAGAAAGAAAGAAAGAAAGAAAAAGAAAAGAAAGAAAAGGAAGGAAGGAAGGAAGAAAGAGAAAGAAAGAAAAAGAAAGAAAGAAAGAGAAAGAAAGAAAGGCAGGCAGGCACTTGGAAACAGCAGATGCAAGAAGGACCCTCTGACCTCCCTTTTTCTTCCTGAAAGCAGGAAATGCAACTCCCATGTGAGAGCTGCCCTCTGTACCAGGGGGGAAGAAATATCCTTATCACCAGAGACAGAGAAGGTACCAATAGAATCAGTGCTAACAAGGGTTTGCAAGTAACCCTTATCTCCCTTTAGCTTCCCCATATATTTTTGGTACTTTCACAATTAGTACTCTTAGTCCAGTCTGGCATGTAAACACTTGGGCCCAACCACTTTGGGGGGCTTCATTTTCCCGTGAAGGCTCCCATGAACATGTAAATAATAAACTCTGTAGGTGTCTCTCCCACTAATCTGTCAACTGAATTCTCAGGCCCAGCCTGACCCTCAGAGGCTGGAGGGAAAGTTCTGCCTCCCCTACAAAGGCTCTGTCTCCTGGAGCCTCAGCGAGCCCTTCCATAAAGGAACCCGGCTGGATTGGATCGTCCTGCCCAGGTATCCCTGTAGGAGTCATTTTCCCCTGTGTGGAAAAGCCCCACACACTGGCAGGGCCCTGAGCTTCCCTCTGATCCTTGGCTTCCATCAGAGGACAAGCCCCACTTGCAGAGTCACCCAGGCTTCCCACAGCTCATTTTTTTCTCCTCCTCAGGAGCTGGGAGACAAGACTGGGAGAGGGACGAGGCTGAACCTACTGGATGAGAATGAGCTTCACGGATTATGTGACATTCATTTATCCCTTTCACTCCTGTCCTCAATTACAGAAGACAATGGAAGCCAGTAGAGTTCTCAGTGGCTGCTCATGTGAAAAACAAAGAAGGAAAGAAGTACCCTAACCTTTATAATCCTTCCCCCCCACCATTTTTAGTTTAGGGTATTCATGAAAATCCTTTCCTTCCGGGGAGCCTGGGTGGCCCAGATGGTTAAGTGTCTGCCTTTGGCTCAGGTCATGATCCCAGGGTCCTGAGATCGAGCCCCCGTTGGGCTCCTGGCTCAGCAGGGAGCCTGCTTCTCCCTCTGCCTCTGCCTCTCCCCCTCCTCATGCTTTCTCTCTCTCTCTCTCTCTCTCTCTCTCTCTCTCTGTATCTCTGTGTCTTAAATGAATAAATAAAATCTTTAAAAAAAAAATCCTTTCCTTCCCTTTTCTCAACGTCAAGGAAGTGCTATAAATGACCTGGAAACTCCTCTCCTGTTCTCCCCAAGATTGGTAGAGTTCAAAACTATCCCGCCCCTCCCTGCCCCGGTGGAATGTTCCTGACTTCTAAATTTGCAAGTCAGAAGCAAGAGGAAGGAAAGTGTTGCCTCTGCCCTCCCTCTCCCACCTCCCCCGCCGCCGCCAGGCAGCAAGAAGCGACTGTGGCTCTGTGACAGCCTTCTCACTTGCTTTTGTCCTCTGCCTGGGCACCTGGCCGAGCAGTCAGCCTCAGGCTGCCTCGACTTCCCACGGATTCAAGAGGAAGAGACCCACAGACCCCAGCCCCAGTTAGCTATGGCCGGGGAGCCTCTGCCCCAAGACACTACCCTTCCTTACTGCTCCTAAACCTACAGTTACTATGCAAAAAAAGATGACTTGGCCTCAGACCACCGGTTCAAATCCCTGCAACTCAGAATTGATTAAATCGATGTCCCCACCCTCTCCTTGTTTGATTCTCTGCAGGGCCACTTATGTCACTGAGAGAAATCTCCAAAGTTGCTTTTCTGATAGAAGCACCAGCTGCTGGGCAGAGCCGCCAAACTCTGTGCTGTCGATGTACAAAGTAACCAGGTCCCGCTGGAGCAAGGCACGGTCGTATTTTTATCCCCCAATTTTTTTTTTTTAGATTTTTATTTATTTATTTGATAGACACAGCGAGAGAGGGAACACAAGCAGGGGGAGTGGGAGAGGGAGGGAAGCAGGCTCCCCATGGAGCAGGGAGCTCGATGAGGGGCTCGATCCCAGGACCCTGGGACCATGACCTGAGCCAAAGGCAGACGCTTAACGACTGAGCCACCCAGGCGCCCCTATTTTATTTTATTTTTAAGATTTTATTTATTTATTTGAGAGTGAGAGAGAAAAAGCATGATCAGGGGGAAGGGGCAGAGGGAGAGGGAAAAGCAGACTCCCCGCTGAGCAGGGAGCCCCGCAATGTGGGGCTCAATCCCAGGACCCTGAGATCATGACCTGAGCCGAAGGCAGATGCTTAACCAACTGAGCCACCCAGGCGCATCTCAGATCACTATTTTAAAAGTGAAGACCTATGTGGGGAATTTTTAAGCAATAATATATTGGACTCTTTCCAACCACCTTTTTAGTCTATTTGAAGCCAGGATCAGTTTCATGACACCGAAATGGACAGGCTATTTTTTTTTTAATTAGAAAATTTATTTATTTCTGCTCCTTTCATACATCTTATTGTGTAGGAAAGAGTCTTGCATATCTGTCTGAGATAATGTACTGTCACACATTCTGTTTAAAGGCAAAGCACCATAAGTAAAGCTGATCATCTGTCCAGAGTTTTCAGCTTATGGGATCTCGCTTCCTGATTTTACATTAATTTTTCAAAGTCAGAAATGTCATCTCCAAGAAATGTTAAGGGAGCTGTAAAAAATAATCACTGTATTCAATATTATAGTTGTAGAAATAGAGTATATATTCTCTAAGACATTAAAAACTAAGAAGAAAATGCCACTTAACATCATTGGTACATCAGCATAGGCCAACAGGAAAAAATACTGTGAATAAGCTTATCTCTTTGATACCAAGAAGACATTCTAGTTCAAGTGTCAACATGCTCCTATGTTTTCACTAGATGCTTCTTTTCTGCTGCTTTTCACTCTTTTCCATATTTCACATCACAGGCTTGGGGCAGCCTTTAAAACTTCATTAACAGGAGCAAATCCAATATCCACTGATTTCTTCTGAAAAGGCATTTGAACCCAACAGATAGCCCTGCAGTTCCATTCTCATGAATACTCTAGCCATGAAAAAACTCCATAGGGCACAGACAAATCCAATGAATAGAAGAAGAAATCTATTGAGTTTTGGAATGTTGGAATGTTTGGTACATTTGATTAGTCCAGGATTAAGAAACATAAACCTCCCATTGTAAATAGGAAGCTGGACATGAATCCTTCCATAATATATTGTCCAGTTCCTCTGTGGGCCAAGAAAGCTACTGGTCTCTGATGTCCATGTTCATCAGTCATAAAGCCAACACTTGGAGGTTCAACAATAACATCATAAGTTATTCCTCCAGTGATGAGGACTTAAGACCCCACCACCAGCACATATACCATCATGGCAGAAGCCATGTGCCCCCAGGGAGGCTTCTTTGGGGTCAGATTGGGCATTCGAGCACTAAGAACAGGACCCCGTACAAAGTCTCCATCTTGGTGGTGGCAGGGGCGGCCCTCTGGACAGGCCATTTTGATGTGGTTTTGTTTACATTATTTGGCTCCTTGGCCTACATCTACACAACCCAGGGATGGTTAGATTGTTACTTTGTTGGTAGACCAACAGCCTAAGGAAAAATGTGCAAAACTTCCACTTCTTCATCTATAATATGTCACATCTGGAACAAATGATTGCTTAGGTCCCTTCTTCGATCCAAGACCACAGGAATCAATAGCAAGCAAGCTTAGAAAACCCTAGATTCTGCTCTACCCATGTAAAACGTGGCTGGAAGCCATCTCAATGTTGTATCTTTATAAAAAAAAAAAAAGAGGAAGAGACTGCAGGCCACAGTATAACTTAGAAAATTGCCTCTGTCGAAGCAAAGTAAACATTTGTAGGTGGGAAAGCAGAATCCTGAGTGTTAGGGTGGCCGATGACATGACGGGTAATTCACTGAGGCTGGTTGATATTCCTGGAATGTCACTGCAATGGCTAAATATTTCACAACAATCGCAGGGTTTTTTTTTTTATTTTTGTTTTGCCTTGTATTGTTTTGGTTTTAAGTTTCCATTTGAGAGATGTCCTTAAATTGAATATTGCTGCGTCCAGGAAATTCCAGCATTATAAACCTTGGAAACAATAACATGCTTCAAAATAAGGTCACTAACCATCCCATGCCATCATGATTTGGCTGCCAAATTTCCACACTCTGTGTTAGAAGTGTGCACAGAGATAATTTAAACCTTCCCAACAAGCTTGCCTTGTTCATCTGATTGATATAATGTATTTTATTGTTACATTCAGTCTGTTGTTTTTCCATTTGCTTTAAATTCAGCACTGCCACAGAAGAAAGAGAAAATGGGACAGCTTGAAGAAGTGTAAAAATATAATTACTCTTTGGAAAGTATGCATATTTATCTATTTTTTTGCTATCCCCATCTCACTTGGTTTTCCCACTCTAAATAGATGAGTGTTCCTGGCTCGTATACATAGTGCTTATGGGTTATTTTAATTGAGAAGAACATTCTTTAGTGCAATTTCTAGACCGCTCATTGTAGCACATCTTAATAATTTCTTTTGCATCAAAAAAGAAATCAATGAAAGCACATCAGACTTGAAAGACCACTGGCAATACCATAGGACCTCAGCAAACCAGTCTGCAAAAACACCTCGAGTAGCTGAAATTTTGCTCAACACACCACCTTTAGAAAAAAAGAATGACCCCCAAAAAAAGGAAAAGAAAAAACTCTTCATCAGAAAAGTATTTTCCCGGGGTGCCTGAGTGGCTCAGTGGTTAAGCATCTGCCTTCAGCTCCCCGTCATGATCCCAGGGTCCTGGGATCAAGCCCCGCATCAGGCTCCCTGCTGGGCAGGAAGTCTGCTTCTCCCTCTCCCACTCCCCCTGCTTGTGTTCCCTCTCTCACTGTCTCTCTCTCTCTATCAAATAAATAAATAAAATCTTAAAAAAAAGAAAAGTATTTTCCCCAACTACACCTAGTTTGGGCTATACTTGGCTTGATTTTATAAATCTATTACAACTGCCTCTAAAAACAATGCACAAAGAATTCACAGCTCACATTTAAGAGTCATGCAAAGCATGCTGGTCTTAATCACCAAGTGTTTCCCAATCCACAGGGCCTGAGAGATGAGAGGTGCTCCATAAGTGTTACTGAATGAATGAATGGAAGGGTGGAGGGAGGGATGGAGGGATGGATGGATGGATGGATGGATGGGTGGATAGGTACCATGTAGTGCATTACGGAAATAAACCCTCTTTAGCATCGCTGTGTCTCATCTTTGTAACTCATTCTTTTGTTTGCCCTGTTAAATGTGACACTCCAGGCAGGCAAGCCCATATGTGTCTTGGGCGCAGTTGTGCTGTGAGCTCCCAGCAGAAAGCTTGGAAGCAGGACCTCCAAAATATTTGTTGAGCTGTCATTGTTTATGAATACATGCAAACCCTACTTTCAGCAACAGTTGACCCAGCAATGCAAACTTCCAAAATTAGAAGATAATTCTTAATTTTACAAAAGTATTTGGTGCAGGTTTCCTTTCATAAACAGGCTTTGAAATCATGCCTCAGCCTTTAGGGCACCTGGGAAGCTCAGTTGGTTAAGCATCCAACTCTTGATTTCAGCTCAGGTCATGATCTCAGGGGTCATAGGATCAAGCTCCGTGCTTTTCGGAGAATCTGCTTGAGATTCTCTTCCTCCCCCTCCCCTTCACCCCTTCCTGCTCTCTGTCTCTCTCTCAAATAAATAAATAAATAAATAAATAAATAAATAAATAAATAAAATCTTAAAAAAAGAAAACATGCCCCAAGTTTTAAAAGTCTTCCCCAACTTTTGGAGTGCCTGGGTGGCTCAGTCTGTTAAGCGTCCAACTTTTGATTTTGGCTCAGGTCGTGATCTCGGGGTCCTGAGATCAAGCCCCGTGTCTGGGCTCCACGCTCAGCAGGGAGTGGGCTTGGGATCGTCTCTCTCCCTCTGCTCCTGCCCCCCCCCCCCCCCCCCACACACCTGTGCTCTCTCTCAAATAAATAAATAAATAAAATCTTTAAAAAAATATCTTCCCCAACTTTTCAGAAGCACATGTGGTGGCGGGCACGAGGTACCCCTACATTTGTGAGGACTGTCCAATCACAGAGCCGCTCTGAGATGGTCAGAGTCAGAAAGCTGCCCGTCCCTTCTGAGGGGTCGCCCCCTAAGCCACAAGAACAACATCATGCTAAGGAGTGAAACAGGCAAAGACGGTGTTAGGGGCTGAATTGTGTCCCCTCAAATCCACCCGTTGAAGTCCTGACTCCCAACACCTCAGAACGGGACTGTGTACGGAGAGAGACTCGTTAAAGGGGTGATTAAGTTAAGCCTCTTCTCCCCCGGGGTCTTTCTCTTCATTTCACACTGTCAGTGACTCCGTGGAGACAAGTGCCTTCAAACCATCACATCAAAACATCACATCACATCACCTTCCCGACAGAAAACAGCACCAAAGACCATTTTGCCCTTTTTCTTCTTGGCCGTCAACAGGAATTTACTTAGCTCCCGCTATGGGGAAGGCATAGGATGGAGTATTGCGGGGAGATAAATGGATATTACCTCTGACTTTTAAGAAGGATACAAATTCGTCCGGAAGGGAAGAAATCAAACCACCCCTGTCTCCCACCCCACTGTCCAAGTACAATCACGTCAATTGGACATTTTGTCCACAATTACTTTGCTAAATGTTGTAGACAAATAAGTGGCTTAGTAAATCCTAAGTCGGCACTTAAGAATTTGGACATATTACATGGGGGGCGGCAGGGGGCGGTGGTCAGTGTTATAGACAAAAAGAGTCACGTTCTTTTCCTGAAAATAGGCCAAGCGTCATCAAACAATTAAATACATTACTTCCCTTTAATAGAAGCTCAAATCAAATGTCTCACTCAGTCAAACTAAGTTAGGACAGAAACCATCTGTCAGTTCCGGGTTCAGCTCCAGCGGGCCTGTCTTGAACACACCACGGGCTGAGGCCCTGTCTCATTAAAAAATTATCTTAACTGCTTGCTGCCAAAAGTAATTTGCCCAGCATTGTCCACTCCTTGGAAGCAGAAGTAATGTTTCCTGTGGCCGTGAGTGTCTCTGAAGTAACGTCACAAGATAAATGCCTGCAGGCAGCCGGGGAAAGTGAGCTGGTGCCAGGGAGCCCTCGCAGGAAGTGCTAAGAAAGACCTGCGGGGCCACAGGCACTCTACAAAGCCCCGCGGCCTCGGCCTCGGACGGGGGCAGAACTGGGGAGTTTGGATGGCATGGGCAAGTTTATAAGGAGGCCAGGACCTTCGCTGGTTTCAGATTCGGGTCCCTTCCTTAGCTCCCACGTGAGAGCTAAAAAGGTAGAACAGAGTGTGTGCCGTGTGCCTGTGTGTGATGCCTGCGAGCAAGTACTCTCAATCCCTCTCTCTCCTCTCTTGCCTCGCTCTGGCCCCCTCCCCCCTCCTCTCTCTTCCTCCTCCTCCTCTTCATCCTTCCTCCTTCCTCCTTCTCCTATTTCCCTTTTCCCTCCCCCTCCTTCCCTCTTCCCCTTCTCTCTCTTTCTCTCTCTCTCTCTCCTCCCTTCCTGCCCTCCCTTCCTCCATCTCCAATAAATTACTCCATATCACTTGTTCCTAAGGCCCCGGCTTTGCAAGAGGAGCTGCTGAGGGGGTGGGGAGCGATCGTGTGGAAGCTCCAGTGACTCGGGGAGGCAGACAGCTGGGAGAAGCCCGCAAGGCAACCTCTTCCCCTGACTCCTGCTTTCTCCAAGGCTCCATTTGCTCTCCCTTAAAGACTTTCTTTCTCCTCTGTGGCTGCCCTTGGATGCTCAGCACTTTTTGTTTGCCCCTCCGTCTGTGCTCTGCTCAGAGACTGCCGGGCATGCATCATATCAGTGAGCTGGCAGGGCCTGGAGGATGGGGAGCACCCTTAGCATGGAGGGAGGAGAGAGGGTGGTCCAGGCAAGGCATGGAGGATGGGGAGCACCCAGAGCATGGAGGGAGGAGGAGGTGGTCCAGGTGGGGCATGGAGGATGGGGAGCACCCAGAGCATGGAGGGAGGAGAGAGCATGGTCCAGGCGGGGCATGGAGGATGGGGAGCACCCTGAGCACAGAGGGAGGAGAGAGGGTGGTCCAAGCGGGGCATGGAGGATGGGGAGCACCCTGAGCACAGAGGGAGGAGAGAACGTGGTCCAGGCAGGGCATGGAGGATGGGGAGCACCCTGAGCACAGAGGGAGGAGAGAGGGTGGTCCAGGCAGGGCATGGAAGACGGGGGAGCACCCTGAGCACAGAGGGAGGAGGGGGTGGTCCAAGCGGGGCATGGAGGATGGGGAGCACCCTGAGCACAGAGGGAGGAGAGAGCGTGGTCCAGGCAGGGCATGGAGGATGGGGAGCACCCTGAGCACAGAGGGAGGAGGGGATGGTCCAAGTGTTTATTCCCAGATTCCCTCCCTGCAGGCTGGCTGCTACCTCAGCTGACAGTCATGCCCCCGTCTCTGTCCTTGGAGCTAAGGGGGGGTCATGGTGCTTTGACCGACTCTATGCTCTTGCTTGTGGTTGCTCCACACTCACCCTGGGGCTGGTGTGAGTAGCCCGTAAGACCGTCGTGGAGGTGCATCTGTCAGATCTTCTCTTAAGAAAGAACTTGCTGTTCCCAAACAAAATCATGGTTAACTGACTTCCTTCAAGCTTCAGAACATGTTTGTTTGTTTGTTTGTTGTTTTGCCACACTTCCCGAGCAACCCTAGCCCATGACCGAGCATGGTGGGCACCAGGGCCTGGCCACTTTGGCCCAGTAAGAGAGACTCCACTAACTGGCAGTCCTGGCTCCCAGGCCCTCTTGGGCCGGCTCTGAGTCATGTGCAAAGGCTCCCCTGCCCAATTGTGCTTCTTTCCTTTCTTTCATCTGCTAGTGAAGGCTCTCCCAGTTCATTCCTGCTTTCCCCCTTTTATCTTCCACGGGCATAATCCCCCACAAATCAATGACACCCCCAACTCCAGCATCTGCTACCTGGGCAATCCAACTAACACGTGCCTTTTCAAAACCCTCCCCAAATGACTCTATTTGACCATAGCACCTCTTCCCTACCAGGCCCCTAACTGAGACACCTTGATATTCATTGAGTGGATTTTCACATGAGTTCACATACTGACTTGGGGAGGAGAAGCCCCAGAGCCCCTCCAGGGCGCTGCCCTGCCTATGATTGCAGACCAAGAGAAATGAACCTGAGCCCCCCATCCCTGGTCCCTCCCAGCTTCCCCACCTGCATTTCCTCACCATCCATATCCATGCCCCCCCCCCCCCACTCAGCCAGGCCTGGGCATGGGATCCTAAGACAACAGGGAAAGCTGGAGAGATGGGGAGACCCTGCGGGATGCTGGGGAACAAGAAGCCTCAGTAATAAGAAGTGCGGGTGTCTGGCTTTTCTCAACAGAACCTTAGGAAAGTGCGTTTAATCCACATCATTTGGAAGAAACGTCCAAAGTCACGGAAGCGGTGAGGCAAAAATAGCATCAGAAAGGCCCGAAGTCTAATCATAAACCTTGGAACCTAAACTTGTTACTAACTGGGAACTGGGCTACTTGGCCTTTCTGGGCCAATCTACACTCTACAGGAGAGGAGATGAAGAATCGGGGGTCCTCTGTAGGCGGGATGACCCTGAATTGCCTAGGTGGGGGGCGTGGGATGTCCAACACACTTTTGGGAGACATCTCGGTGAGAAATTCCCCGATACGTGCAACACTCCACACCTTTTCTAATTCTCTTAAGACAGGATGAGTGCCACAAAACCCTAAAAACAAAATCAACTTTGTCATGAAAAGCATAAGTCATAGAGAACTTGAACATCAAGCCTACATTTTCTAGGGCCGCTCTAATTTCAACAATTGTGGCCTTTTGTCAAAAAACACGCTTATGATCAGATTGTATCTATTCCTGTGGGATTCAGAAATTTGGTCCTATTGTTCATGCAGCATTTTTAGGAGGGGGAAGAAACGATGGAAAGGCGAAGTATGACTGTAATATTCTTCAAAATATTCTTTGAGAAACTTCCAAAATGCTAAGATCCATTCCTATCATATCAGTGACTGGATCTTTTTAGGTGACAAATGAAGTTCAGTGGTCCTCCACTAGTGTCCCTCACCTCCAGATGTGGTTATTTCTTGATTTTCTTTTGGGTCCTCAGAGAGCCAAACACCAAGATGGAATTAGGTAGATAAGACATTTACTGAGAGAAATGCCTGTGAAGGTAAAGAGAGGGGAGCAGGAGGAATTGAGGAGAAGCTTCAAACCAGGACACAGATCTAACACCTGTGAAAGGAAAGTGGGAAGGATTGAGAAGAAAGAGCCTCCGACTGCAGCATCATTCTGAGGAAATCTGGGTCAGGTCATGGGAAAGTCCTTGAGCCGAAATTGCCCATCAGAGGGATCTTCTGTCTGGCGGAAATGGCCCTGAGCCAGCAGTGTTCCCTCTGCATTCAACTCCCTGCCCGTTCAACCACCCACACGTTTACCCACGTCCCCTGCAAACCAAATGCCTCTCCTAAAACGCCAATAGAGGCTCTCTCCAGGCCTTTCTTCCCGGGTCCCTGACTGCTTGCTTTCTCTTTCCTCCAGGTCCTGGCCTCACTAGTTAGCCCATTTGCTCCTACTTCTTCAACCCTAGAAGTAAGAAGCAATAGCAGGGCAGAAAACAGCACAGTGAGGTCAGGGAGCTGCAAGGGGGTTGGTGTGGCTGGTGTGTGAGCAAAATATGTGAGCTAGGGATGCTTTGTGACGTAGGCAAGGCCACTTACAGAGGGCTCCTGGGCTGTGCTGAAAGCTTGACCTTTATCGCATGACAGCTAGGTGTGGGCCACGAAAGGAATTAATCAGGAAACATCAAGTGTCATGGAAGGAATTAATCAGCACCCGACAGATTCGCATTTCAGTTGTGGGAGAGGTTCACAGAAGAGAGACTGGAGCTGAAGCCGGGACCAGACCAGTTAGCAGATCACGGCAGCGGGCCCGGGCCAGGGAAAGTGAGAATGAGGACCGAGACTTAAGGGTCAAGACAGCAGTGGCATGTGAGTGTCCCAGAGCCTTGTGCTTGCGGCTCAGCTGGTGGCTGGTGGGCAGCTCTCCCCCACTCCCCCACCACATCCCCCACCTCCTAAATCTGTTCTCCTCTCCTTCTTGGGACCCGAAGTGCACGCCCCCTCTCCTTGCGCCTGTGGGCAGATGGTCAGATCTCCACGGTCCTACCTGATAAACATCTCCACGGCATCCTGACTGTCCTGTCTGTGCATCAGGCTTGGCCTGGACCACTAGCACACTCGTTGGTCTGCCAACCTCCACGCCTGCCTCTCCAATTCATCCTTCACGCTGCTGTCAGTGACTTACGTGGCTCAGTGGCTTTCACTGGCTGCAAGAAGAACACAAACCCTTTATTATTGCATATAAGACCTCCCACCCTCTGGCTGCAGGAACAGCTCGGTAGCTCATCTCCCACCCCACTTTGCCTGCATGCTATGATCTAGCAATACACAGTGCAGTTCCTCAATCACACCCTGCCATTTCGTGCCTCTGTTCTTTTCATCCACTAGGCTCTCTATCTAGGGCACATCTACCTTCCTTGCAAACCTAGCACACTCCCACTCATTCCTTAAAGCCTGCCACATCAGATTCTCTCTGAAGTCTTTCTTGTATTTCCCCTTATTTTAATTTGTACTATAATTACTTCTTCCTGGCTAGCGTGTAAATGTCATGAGAAGAGGGATCATGAATATCTTGGTTTTTTAAACACTCTCTCTAAGACTTGGCATCATTCCTGGTACATAATGAATGCTCAATAAATACTTATTGAATGAACAAATACAGATTTTGTCTCCTCCAGTAGACCATACGCTTTTTTTTTTTCACATAAGATCTACACCCAACATGGGGCTTAAACTCACAACCCCAAGATCAAGAGTCACCGACTCTTGCTCTATTGAGTGAGCCAGCCAGGCACCCCATAGACCACAAGTCTTTTGAGGCAGGGACTGAGTCATATTCATCTCTGTATGCTCCCGAATAATTTTGTTAGTACAAGACTAGTACAAAGTTGCTGAGCTAGGAAAGTTGATCTACTAATTTCTTACTGTATTGGGAAAAAAACTATTTTTCCAAGTTCCTTGTTTCATTTAAAAGATGACTTTAGGGAATAGCTAAGTTCAGAATAGAGCCAAATCATAGAGTATTATGGATTGTCCCTAAACAAAACAAATGGGAAATTATCTGTTTTAAAACCCTTACATTAGACGACAATGGCTTAAGAAAAAATAAAATCTCAAAGCTATGCTGAAATATTTAAAAATTTATACTGAGAGGGTGAGGAGTTTCTCATTTCTTGAGTCTTAACATTGATATCAGTAGAGAAATGGAGACTGTGAATAATATTTAGACCACATTCATCTTTGCAGAGTTGAAAATCTAGGTAGTTTTCTTAACTCGGACTTTTATTAGGACATCATGTTAAATCCACATATCAAAGTCTTCAGGGGTGACATTGGACACAATATTACTGAATCGTTACGGGGACACATCAATTAAAAAACCCAGCTGGTGAACAAAATGACAATCTCATTTTTTTCAATGCCTCATCACAAGATGTAAAAAATTTCCCCAAATTACCAAATGATTATTCATTTTAATCAAAGTAAAAACTATACTAAGCTGCGGAACCAAGCCCCCAGCACACAACCATGCTCCCAGAGCTGGAGACCGGCAGGATCAACTCAGGAAACCAGCCTGGTGGTCCAGGTTGCCTTGACAACCGCTCCCATAGAACCAGCCTTCAGAGATAGGTTCAGACAAAGCAACAAGCAAGACTAATTGGTGATCAGCCTCTAATATCTAAGACGGAAGAGTGATTGGATGATACTGTGTGAATATTTCTAAATTTAAATGAACACTTGGGTGGGTGTGTTTTAAACCTTACTGTTTTTTTTCCCATGGAATTCTCCCTTCTTTCTCAGTTCCAAAATAAGAAACCCCCTTTTTAAAGGGATAACAAGCACCGCTGAACAGCCGGCTACCTTGGAAAATCTAACCTGGAAAATAATTCTTTCTCATTTAAACTCAAAACTCCCCCCCCCCCCCAGGAGGCAGCAGGGGAGCCAGGAAAAGATGAGAGGCAAACGGGAGGTAGCTGGGAGAGATTTAATCACAACTCTTCAAAAAAAATCTCCTTGTGTGTGGGGGTGTGATGGGTGCCTCAGCAATCCTGGTGTGCTGCCAAACACCAGGAAATCAGTTCATAGCCCAAACTGTCACAAAAATGCGAGCGCACTTGGAAAGAGAGAAGGCGACAGTTTCCCATGTCAGCCTCTTCCCCGTTTGCCTGCAGAGCACAGATGTCTCAGCGAGCAATTCCAGGTGCAGAAGGAAACCTGTGTACAAACAGTAGACAATTTGAGAAGGGTAGGGCCAGAGAAGCAACAACCCACAACAAAGATAAACAACGCAAAGAAATCCAGTGTGTGGGAACAAAAGAAGCCTTTGAGGTGTTATAATAGAATTACTAAGCCAATTGTGGTCACCCAAATAAGAGAGACCAGAAATGTATTTACTCCAATCCTGAGGAATAAATACATAAAATAAGAAGCCAGAGAGAAAGCAAGCCAAAATAAAGACTTAAATTAACAAAAGGACCCTAAGGAGTCACCTTTCTCTTACTGTGTTTTGTCGGCGGTATTTTAGATGCCATTCCCCAAATGTGCAATTATCTCAGCAGAACGAAGTAAGAAGTGAAACTGCAGGGTGCGCTCACTACAGCACACGGGGGCAGACACAGAAATTGGGGGCGCAAGGGCAGTTGCTAGACACGAGCTGGATAGTCGCCCGCGTGACCTGTGATGCAGAAAACTCAACAAGTCCTTGAAACACGGAGCCTAAGAAAAGTACTTTGAATTATTTCATCTTAAGTAAAACAAACAGGAGTGCGCGACTGGCTCAGTCAGTAGAGCATTCGACTCGATCTCAGAGGGTTGTGTGTTCGAGCCCCACGATTGGTGCAGAACCTGCTTTAAATTTTTTTTAAAAAAGGTATTTAAGTAAAACAAACTGTTCTTCAAGTTCAACAGCAACACAACAACAGCAAATCCACAAAAAGTCATACTCCTTTCATTGTGGGAAGGGAGAGTGGAATGTCCAGAGCGGTAAACCTCTTCAGTTGTGTGATTGGACCTGGTCGCTTACCTAACATGGCTGGGGAGGCCAGAGATGTGTTTGCACAACTTGTTGTCCTGAAGGCTTGTTGTCCTCGGCCCGAAGCGCCTTCTCTGCAACTGAGAATGAGGATGGTGTATGGCGACAGATGACAGCTCATGACCCTGGCTGGTTACGAGGGGGATTCTCAACGCCAAGGCACTTCATTCATTTCAGGAGATGACTGATTTCCCTAACTGCAGTTACCGTTGGTTTTTAAAATTTTAAGCAGTACGTTAATTCATTGTTGGTGAAGGTATGGAGAAATGACTGCTGCCTAAATTGGTGGTGAGAAGTGTTCTTTGATACAAGCTTTCTGGAAGAAAATGACATTATGTGTATCAGCATTTAAAAGGAAGTACAGTTGACCCATGAACAATGTGGGGGTTAGGGGTGCTGACCCCCTGCACAGTTGAAAATCGGCCATAGAACTTTTGACTCCTCCAAATCTTAACTGCTATTGACTTGAAGCCTTACTGAAAACATAAATGGTCAATTAACACATATTTTGTATGTTCCAATAAAGTAAGCTAGAGAAAAGGAAATGTTATTAAGAAAGTCATAAGTAGGGACGCCTGTGTGGCTCAGTCATTAAGCGTCTGCCTTTGGCTCAGGTCATGATCCCAGGGTCCTGGGATCGAGCCCCATATCCGGCTCCCTGCTCTATGGGAGGCCTGCTTCTCCCTCTCTCATTCCCCCTGCTTGTGTTCCCTCTCTCGCTGTCTCTCTCTCTGTCAAATAAATAAATAAAATCTTTAAAAAAAAAAAAGTCATAAGGAAGAGGGGCACCTGGGTGGCGTAGTTGGTTGGACATCCGACTTGGTTTCAGCTCAGATCGTGATCTCAGGGTCGTGGGATCGAGCCCCGCATCAAGCTCCACACTCAGCACAGCGTCTACTTGAGGCTCTCTCACCCTCTGCCCCTCCCCCCGCTTGCTCTCTCTTTCTCTCTCTCTCTCAAATAAATACTTAAAAAAAGAAAATCATAAGGAAGAGAAAATACATTTGCAGTACTGTATTGTATTGAAAAAAATCTGCATATAAGTGGATCTGTGCAGTACAAACCCGTGTTGTTCAAGGGTCAGCTGTAATCACAGAAGCAGCTCTATCTTCAAAATCTATCTATAATCTGTCCATTTCTCATCAGCCACTGCCACCTTCCTGGTCCAGGCCACCATCACCTCTTGTCTGTTTTTCCAAAATAGCATACAGGTTGATCACCCTTGACCCTTCAAGTCTATACTCAACAAGCAGTCAGACGATATCACACCTCTTGTCACAACCTCTGATGACTTCTCAACTTTTTTGAATGAAAGCCAAGACCTCACCACTGTTTCACAAGGCTCCCTCCTCCCATTTCCCTCCCCCTCCCCCCAATCTCTCAGAGTCATCTTTTGCTTCTCTCCTTTTTGCTGTGTCCACTTCAGCCAGATCAGCCTCCATGGTGTTCCTGAACTCACCAGACATGCTTCTGCCCCAGGGCCTTTGTACTTGCTGTTCCCTTACCTGGAAAGCTCATGCTCTCTCTGTCCTACCTTCACCCCTCGTTTCATCAACTTCAAATCCTTTCTCAAAAGTCATCTTCTCAGTGAGGCGAGGCTTTTTTTGCCTGCTCTAACATCACAATGTTCCCTCACTTACGATTCCTCTTTCCAGCTTTTCTCCCCAGCATTTATCAATCTATCATCCTCTGTCACCCTGTATAGTTGACAATTTTTATTTAAATAACATAGAAAAGAGTGATCCCCATAACTCTGGAACACCTAGGGAGTAACTAGGCAGCTGATCTCTGAGTTATATAAACTAGTAAAAGAATTCATACATGTCATTTAAAAATCAATTTGCTTGTTTTTTAGTTACCTCTCCATCTATAAATAGCTATAATTGATATTTATATATGTCATGACTAATCTCTCCAGAAGAGAAAAACAATTAGCCACTATGAAAGATAATCATTTGTTAATTCGACGTCTTCTTATATCTTACTGATGGGGATCATATCCTGGTGTTAGATGGGCTCTGGATCTTTCTGCACAGTGTGAGTTATAAGAAATGTAAATTTTTTTTATTTTTAAAGATTTTATTTATTTGAGAGAGAGAGAGAGCACGAGACGGGGAGGGGTAGAGGGAGAAGCAGGCTCCCTGAGGAGCAGGGAACTTGATGTGGGACTAAATCCTAGGACCCCAGGATCATGACCTGAGCCGAAGGCAGTCACTTAACCAACTGAGCCACCCAGGCACCCAAGAAATGTAAATTCTTATGCATGCAAATTAAAACATACTATAATTAACTAATACAAATAAGTCATCTTCTTCAAATCCTATTTAATGAATTTAACCATTTGCTTTTCTGGATAACTAAGTTGCATGGCTTCAGCCACAGCATTAACCCCCTGTTAATTCTGCAGTATTATGACAAATGTATTCTTGTTTATAGCTTTCATTAACTGTAAACTTCTCAAGCCCAAAGCATATGTGTGTGTGGAGGGGAATGAATCTTCTCTTTCCCTTAGTCTATCTGACAGTCAGAAATTCAGTCCACAGATATTTCCAGATGACTTCCTGTCTACTGATGATGGGGACGCAGCACTGGGTGAGCTGCATAAGGACCCTTCCAGTGTAATAAGACAGGTTGGCACAGAGCCGTGAGTGTTATGAAAGCAAGCAGAACGAGCCCGTGGCGTGTGTAACAGAGAGGGGTCCCTTGGGTGGGGTCGAGGGTCAGGAAACACCTCTTTGAGAAGTGAGGTTTAACTCTTGAATTTTCTTGGCAAATGCAACGGAGAAGGAAGGACTTTTCAGGCAGAGGGAACAGTATGTGCAGAAAAAGACCCTAAAGTGGCAAAAGGATGATATGTTCCAGAAGCAGAAAGCAAACCCGTAAGATGGGGCACCTGCGTGGCTCAGTCAGTTAAGCATCTGCCTTCGGCTCAGGTCATGATCCCAGGGTCCTGGGATCGAGCCCCGAGTTGGGCTCCCCTGCTTCTCCCTCTCCCCTCTGCTCCTCCCTCTGTTCGTGCTCGCTTGTGCTCTCTCAAATAAATAAATAAATAAAATCTTAAAAAAAAAAAAAGAAAGAAAACCCATAAGACTGGAAAGATGGACACAGTGGGAGTCCAGGCGAGGACTATTAAACTTGATCCTAAGGGCAAAGGAAGGCAGTGGAGGGTTTTAAGTCAGGGATCGGTTTGCTCTGTGCCCTGTGGTCAGCTGGTCTCTGCAGTCTTTTGATTTTCTGACCATGTCCTTGCCTAATTGCTGTTACGTAAGAACAATTCCGGACTCATTTTCCAGGACTTTAGTGAAACACGTTAAATCCATTTTACTCTCTGTCATGCTTATTTGTAGGATATAAAATAGATTTTCAATAACACCTAAAGAACCTAATTGCTAAGTCCTTAGGGAAAAAATTTAAATTTCACCTGTAGTACCTATAGTATCTATACCTTTCCTATTCTCCTACCAGATGCAATGCGAGGCAGTACGGCAGAGCACTTAGAAGAGAATGGATTCTAGAGCTGGGGTTCAAATCCCAGCTCTGTCATTTACCTGCTTGTGTGAATTTGAGCAGGTCACTTAATTTCCCTGTGCCTTGCTTTCCTCATTTGTGAAGCAGGAGATAATAATAGGAACTCATAGGCAGGGTGACCACATAATTAATCATCCAAACTGGACATTTAAGAGACAGAAGGGGGGGCCAGCATAGGCCGATGTGTGTGGAGCACTTAGAGTGGTGTCCCACACATAGTAAGGCTGGTGTTGTCATTCCTGAGATGCTTTCATTGATTCCTGAGAAGACTAGAACCACCAACTGGTTTTAAACATCAACATGGTTGGAAGGGAGAACCAAGAAATATTTAAAACTCCATGAAACTGTGTCAGACTCAAAAGTACTATAACTTGAAGAGGATTATCTTTTCACAGAAAACTAAGCAAAGGAAATTTTTAAAAAATCTAAATAAAAGCAAACCACAGTTGTGCTCAGAAAGACACATACTTTTGGTGGGCAATATTGGTTAAATGCTAGTCTAAGTACATTTTAAGATGGGATTTAAAATGATCTGACTTACAGATGTGGGTGTTAGCCTGTCAGAAGCATCAATTAGGGGAGCACTTCATTTAGTTCTGATTATGAAAGTAATAACTGCTGGTTATAGAAAATTTGAAAATGAAAAAAAGAAGGAAATGAAAGTCATTCATTCTCCTACCACTAAAAATAACCACCAGGAACGTTGGCTACCTGCTCTCAAGTGCAATACGCCACTTTTCCGTATGCTCTCTCTTATGCATACACATGTATGTGGATAGATCTATCATCTATCTATCATCTATCTATCTATCTATCTATCTATCTATCCATCTATCATCTATCTATCTTTTCAAAAGTAAAGTCATTCTATAAATGCATGTGTATTAGTTTCCCAGACCTACCATAACAAAGTACTACAAATTGGGTGTCTTTAAAAATTAGAAATTTAGGGGCGCCTGGGTGGCTCAGTTGGTTAAGCGACTGCCTTCGGCTCAGGTTATGATCCTGGAGTCCTGGATCAAGTCCCTCATCGAGCTCCCTGCTCAGCAGGGAGTCTGCTTCTCCCTCTGACCCTCCTCCCTCTCATGCTGTCTCTCATTCTCTCTCTCTCAAATAAATAAAATCTTTAAAAAAATAGAAATTTATTCTCTCAGTTCTGGAGCCTAGAAGCCTGAAATCAAAATATTGGCAGGGCCACGCTCCCTTTGAAGATTCTGGGAAAGGATTCTTTCTTGCCTCTTCCAGCTCCTGGGGTTGCCAGCCATCCTTGGCCTTCTCCCTCTGATCTCTGCCTCTCTCTTCACATGGCCTTCCCTCCCCGTGTGTCTGTGTCTCTGTGTGCCCGCATGGCCTTCATGTAACGATACCCCTCACTGGGTTTAGGATCCAGCTTCAACCAGTAGGACCTCTTCTTAACTAATGACATCGTGTAACGATATCCCTCACTGGATTTAGGGTCCAGCTTCATCCAGTAGGACTTCTTCTTAACTAATGACATCGTGTAACGATATCCCTCACTGGATTTAGGGTCCAGCTTCATCCAGTAGGACCTCTTCTTAACTAATGCAAATACCCTATTTGCAAACAAAGTCATATTCTGAGGTTTCAGGTGGACTTGAATAGTTGGGGGACACCATTCAACCCAGTACAGCACGTGCTGAAGCTATCTGGCTATGCTGTGTAAGATGTGGTAGGCTTCCTCATCCTGCGGGACCCCAAATGTAATATTTGAATCTCCTCTTACTGAGTCCAATGTAGTTCCTTCCATACTTCCCCCCAGGAATGTCTGCTTTCTTTCTGGGGCAGGGTGGGGGTGTTTCTGACATCATCCAGGACCCAGGGAGAAGAATCCAATCTCCCTAGAATGATGGGGACTATAGCTTGCATTTAGCCCCTTCACAGGGTGAAGTTTGACCTAAGAGTTAGCCACCCGATGCACCATTTTGTCAGGTCAGCATTTACACAGCTACTTCCTGAGCACATACCTGCCTCCTAAGCCCTGCCTTAGCATAGACTCATGTCTTCATGCTCATGGGCCTAGAATGATCACTGACACTGGTTGGCTCAGGATACAACAGGCTACTAGTCCTATCTCTTTCCGACCTCAAGGTAATTTTATTTTGAAAGACCCTTTGCCTTAACCTGATCATAAGCCATAGTTAGGGCCCAATCTACCACAAAAGATTTGTCTAATGTTGAGCTTCAGGTAGAAGTTATTGGAGTCTTGTCACTTCCCCTTCAGATGGCCCCTGGGCTCCGTACGCAAATGAGAGCACCTCCTTCCTGGAACGATTTGCACTAGGAGGCACTAGGAATGATACCTGGGCTCAGTCAGAGAAAATGTACTGTCCTATCCTCAGGCAACGGGTGCCTGACTGCCTTCTTAAATTCAGAACAAGTGAACGACTACTAAATAATCCTTCCCATAAAAAGAAAAGTATGTGTTGGGCGGTTGGTGGTCTCCTATAGACCTAGAGATATCTGGCATCACTTCAAAGTCCTCCCAGCATCACCCATGGGCTGCTTTGGAAACAGCATCCCATCCTAATTTGCATACTATCTTATCCCATGGGTGTACTATAACTTATTTAACTGTTCCCATAATTTGATACATTTAAGGTGATTTCCCATCATTAGTTAACTGGGATAAAAATCCTCATTCACTTAATGAATATTTATTATGCATTTGCCAGGTCCCAGTCAATGTTTTAGGCCCAAAGAGTCTAAAGTTCTTGTTTCTGGGGCACGTGGGTGGCTCAGTTGGCTAAGCATCTGCCTTCGGCTCAGATCATGATCCCAGAGTCCTGGGATCGAGTCCCACATCGGGCTCCTCCTTGCTCAGTGGGGAGTCTGCTTCTTCCTCTTCCTCTACCCTTCCCCCCTGCTCATGCTAGCATGCCTGCCCTCTCTCTCTCTCTCTCTCTCTCGCTCTCACACTCTCAAATAAATAAAATCTTTAAATAAAATAAAATAAAGTTCTTGTTTCTGGGGAGCTTACATTTTTGTGACAGAGAAGGAAGAGAACAAACAATAAGTGTAAAATGTATGCCTTCATAACTACAATGAAGAAAAGTAAGGTGGAGCAAGGTGAGAGAATTATGGGGATTGCTGTACCAGATGGGAGAAGTGGGAGGGGCCTAATGAAAAAGCTGGTGTTTGATAGACCTGCCCAATTTGGTGAACTGGATAGGTTCTTCATAAAGCACAGGAACACTCACGTGAAGTTCTGTCTTTTTTGTTTCTGTTGTTTGTTTGCTAACTACATCACATATGAATATAAATAAAATGGACATCTCTCCATTAAGTGAAATCACCACTCACAGGCAATTTACACCAGCACATGATGAATAAACTGGATTTAAAAAAACCAATGGTTGCTTATAAAACTACAATTGATATTATGTCTCCTCCATGAATTATGGTGAGTCACCAAATGAAAGGAGGACATGGAAAACCATGAAAAATGGCCACCAGTCGGCGTTCAGTTTTGATATGACTGGATCTATTTGTAGCATATTCTTTTTTCTGAAGAGATTTGACAGTCTTTTGCCCTTCAATAGTTTGTCAACAAAAGTGGTACCAAATGAACACTAGCAGAATGATGCAGACTCTAAAAGTGAATCTTTCACAACTTATCATTACAACTTACTTACTAAAAAGACCCTTTACAATGCTGTCTTGAATATCAAATACTTAAATATTTTTGTCACACTGAGAACCAAGCTCTTATACCTTAGTTTTATCATGCTGCAACATTTTAGGTAACCAGATGTTTAAATGTCCTGCACTTAATTTTTAAGTTGTTTGTGTGGGGGGGAGGCACGTGCACTCTGGTTATAGTCCAGTGCCGTGTAACACATAACCCCCAAACTTGGTGACATAAATAACCCCAAAACTTGGTGAAACCAATAACCACGTAACAACCCCATAACTTGGTGACCCATTTCACTATGCTTACTCCCTCCTCAGAGTATTTCCAGAAGGGCAGCCAGACTTCCTACAAAGCAGCTCAGAATGCCAGGCATGTGTCTCAAGAGACAGGGGCTAGAAGCTGTCAAGCTTGTTAAGGCCAAAACCAACAAACTAGCACCGGATCACTTCCAGTGTATTCTATTAATCAACAGTCACAGAGCTCACAGAGCCTTTAAGAGGAGGTGATATAGAACCCACCACTAAAGTCAGGGGAGTATCAGAGATCCTGTAGCTATCTTCAATCTGCTACAATATATGTATTCAGCTTTTCTTATGGAAAATGTTAAACATATGTAAAAGTAGACAAACTAGTTTATAAACCTCCATGGACCTGTCATGCACCTTCAACGGTTTTCAATTCACGGCTGTTTTGTTTCATCCATACCCCCCTCCCACTTCCTCTATCCCCATATTATTTTAAATCAAACCTCAGACATTATATTAATTCATCCATTAATGCTAAGTTTTGTTTGTTTGCTTTTTAAGTAGGCTCCACGCCCAACATGGAGCTCAACACCGGGTTTGAACTCAAGACCCTGAGATCAAGACCTGACCTGAGATCAAGAGTAACTGATTAAGTATTTGATATTCAAGACTTAACTGAATGAGCCACCCATGTGCCCCCGTTAATGCTATGTTTTAAAGTGATATGAACAGAGGACATAACAACTTTTAGAGGGAAAATCTCATTTTGGAGACTTTTCTTATGTTAATACCAAGTTGTTCTTACCTCTTAGAAGCTTAAGATACTTTCCTTCCCAGAAACTCCTACGTATGTGAACAGCAAAGAACGGCCACTTTCCCATGTAGCTTCTGGTGAGACACAAAGTGAAGTAGGAGCCAGAAGACCTGGGTTAGCGTCTCAGCCACTGACCAGCTATGTGATAATAGCTAGTTTTTACTGAGTCCTCACTTGCCGCTCCACACCCATTGTTTCTATTCTGTTGTTATTCCCATTTTACCGAGAGGCTTAGAAAAGGTCAGCAACTTGCTCAGGATCAAAGAATAACAGAGGTGGGATCTTACCCAAATCATCTTGAGGCTCCATTTTCTCCTCTGTCCCATTGGAGTTAGTTGTCCAAGTTCAATCTATTTCACTGGAGAATAATTTATTAAATGCTCAACAAACCACTCTGAAAACATTTCAAATTCTAATCACAAAGGCTCTTGAATAGATAATCCATTTTCATGGCTCAAAAATCCAAACAATATAAAATGGTGAAGAATCTGGTTCCCACTCTTATTCCCATTTTTCTTACTTTCCTACCCATTTTTTTTCTGGACAAGGAACCATCCAGTTATTATTTATTTATGCAAATAAATAAATAATGAGAATAATTCCCCCTTCTTTATATGTTTAATCTCTATGGAAGGTATTCCTGTGTCAGCAAATACATAGCTTCCTTGTCCTTTTTGACAGTTGCCTAGTACCTTATTGTGTAGATGTACCATTGTTTATTTAACAAGTTCTCTATTGATGCACATTAGATTTGTTTCCCAATCTTTTGCTATTATAGACAATCAAGCCCAGAATTTTATTTTTGTGGAAAAACAAAGATACAGAGTGCCTATGTGTGTTATTATGAGAGGAACAGTAAATAGGAGAACCTCTTAAGTCCCTGTTTTGTTCAGTGCTGTGATTCCTTACCCATTTTTGATATTTAACACAAGACAAAGTTTGTCAAGCTTAACTAAAAGAACCTATACGTTTTTAGGGCACCTGGGTGGCTCAGTCAGTTAAGTGTCTGCCTTTGGCTCAGGACACGATCTTGGGCTTCCAGGATTGAGCCCCACATCAGGGATCCCTGCTCAGCGGGGAGTCTGCTTCTCCCTCTCCATCTGCCCCTCCCCCACCACCCGTGCTCCCTCTCGTGCTCTTTCTCTCTCTCTCAAATAAATAAATAAAATCTTAAAAAAAAAACAGAAAGAAAGAAAGAAAGAACCTATGCCTTCTTATGGAGTCTTCTCATCCGGGAGCCCCGAGGGACCAGAGAATTAGAGCCCCATGGATGTATCATTATCACTGTCACTTTTTACTAATCTTGTCTTGGGTTTGCTTATTTTAAAACTCTGCTTATACAACTAGATCCTTGTGAACATATTGTCCAAAGTCTGATATATTAGAAGAACTGATTCTAGAAAAATATATCCTGGAATACGTGTTTCCTTTATCACAGTCTGGGCAATCATAAACCTATGCTGGATTGACTAAGGATGTAGCCCAAAGACATCCATGACAGCTGACACAAAAAGAGGGAGGTAGGAAGGAAATCCAAGGCAGAAGGCAGGTATCTCATGGTTTTAGAAGGTCAGCTTCTCCTTACTTTTTTCTCTACTCTGTCGCAGATGAAGAGGAGATTCTAGAACTGATCTTAAGTAGGTTGACTTTGTTGTGGCCTAAGTGGGTGATATCAGAGACATCCCCAGATTTCCTTCACCTCTCTTCTCTTAGTCGCTGTGTGGAAGTCTTCACTTTTACTTCTCTTTGTCACTGCCTAAAATTCCACCAATTACAGATTCATTTGGGTTAAAAGCATCTCATTTAAAAGGTAAATATCTTCAGTCATTCATGCCTTAAAGTAAATTGATTTACTCAGTTACCTTGTCCTAACAGCCAGTGTGGATCAGCCACGTACTAAGGGCTGGCGTGGAGGGGTTGGGGGGCGAGGCGGGATGCTCACGGTAATTTTGGAATGGGGTGGGGGCAGATGAGTGGGAAGGGGGCAGCAGGAAGAAAGACTCTAGAATTCCAGAGGTGGAGAACTCTTCATCACTTGAAGAGAAAGAAGCAAGGAATAGAGACACACAGAAGCGAAGTCTGCCGGGCCCCAAAAGGGACATTGTCCTTTCTATAATCTTACCCAAGAGCAGCCCTGCTTATTTGGACATGTTTACCAAGAATGCATCAGTTGCTTCACTCTGGATCTTTCCTCTGTATTGTTTGTTTTTGTTTACTATTCCAGCTGTAAATTGGAATATAAAGCTGGTGAACAAGGTACAATCAGAGAGTAATTACTGGTATATGTGGTGTTTGGCTGGTGGCATCCTCAATGACAATAGCCCCCTGGCACTGTGGTTTAACCACAGAATATCTTGTTTCATGGTCTGGATTTCAAAATTCTCAAGCATACCATTATGCCCACTCCAAGAACATGAAGAAACAACTTAGACTGGAGGGAAGATTTTTTTTTTTTTAAAGGGACACAGTGAAGGGAAGAAAAGCAATACATGCATTGGCAAAGAACTAAGTTAATCATTTCCCACATGATTCAACGGAACAGAATCTCAGCTTCAAGCACATCTTAGTTCCCCATCTTCCTTCTGCAAAGACTCCCCGAGAGGCTCAAGTCTTTAACAGAAGATGCCAAGCTGCCCCGTGAATGGCAAAGCAACCTAATGCAACATCTGTATTTTGACAGATCAGTTTCTAGGAATCAGGAGAGAAATATCATGTAACACCATGCGCACTGAACCCCTTGTGAGCCTGACAGATATTAAGCAGTAGTGCGTCCTGCTTCCCAAACTTCTCCTGTCAGAGTTTCTGTTTTCAATTGTGTTTTGTTTTAACATCTGCATTATTCTCCGAGTCTCCTTTTGGTTTTCACTTAACCCCTATTTAAGTGTTTCTTCCTGGGGCGTCTGGTGGCTCAGTGGGTTTAGCAGCCGGCTCTTGATTTCAGCTCAGGTCTTGATCTCAGGGTTGTTGGATTGAGCTCTGTCTCAGGCTCTATGCTCAGCACGGAGTCTGCTTGTCCCTCTCCCTCTCCTCCTCCCCCCCCACTCTCTCTCTCTCTTTCTCAAATGAATGAATAAAATTTTTAAGTGTTTCTTCTTCTCCTGGCCATAGCAAATACTGTACATGATCCCATCCTCCCTTCTCTTCCCACATACCATAAATGGTATTTCTCCACAACATCAACTCACCTTCTATTTTATATTTACATTGTACCTCATTCTCATGTCCCTCTGGAAGACCCCATGGCTGAACTGCAGGAAGCCAGATGGTGGGAAGTGCTTGCGGGGTATTTTAAGTAGAACTGGTCATCTGCGGAGAACACAGGCCAACACTTCCGATGGCTTCTGACCAGGACTGCTTGGGTAAACTTGCTAATGGCATTTCATTTTCCTGTGCCTTGGTTTTTTTTCTTCTGTAAAATGAAATTCTAAGAAGTATATCACTTAAAAATAGTACTTCACATATAGCACTTATGCATGCACTATCTCATTTGATCTTAAAACAACCCATTTAGGGTGGGTATTTCTATCTACAAACCAGTTAGACCAGGTTTGCTGCAAATGTTCCTGATTTGGGGCACTGTGAGGGCCTGCAGACACTACTGATTCCTGTACACTTTTCCTTCCTTGCCAACTCTGAATTTCCAGGTGTCCCTCCCTGGAGGAAGAAGACCCTCACCCAGCTCAGTGGTAAACCCACAACCCAACTCAATCATGACTTTATTCTCTTTGCCAACGATGTTCTTGGGGTGGCAAATGATCCAGTTCTAGCTAATGAAACAGAACACCAGATCTGCTGGGAGGCTTCTGGGAAAGTCTTCTAGATCTTAGAAAGACACGGGGACGAGACAGTTCTTCCAGACCTCAAGCCTGAGGTTGAGGCTTAGAACTGTGGAAGCCATCTTGTGACTATGTAGGGAACTAGCCCAGAAGAACTCCAGCAAGTTAGGATAATAGAGGGAACAGACAGAAGAAGATAAGACTGATGATGAAACCACAGAATTAGGTAAGCCTAGATCCACCCTACCTTAGGCTTTCATGTTATACGTGGTATGTTTGAGTATTTTGGCTCCAAAGGGACTACTCAGTCTGCACCCATATGAATTTAGGTACTCACCTAAGGTCTCAAGAAACCTTGCCTGTGCATTAAAATCACCTGGGGAGATTCAAGACATGTTCATGCCTGGCCTTCACCTGCAGAGGTTCTGACGCAATTCATCTAGGCCAAGGTCTGCAATTTGATATTTTTTAAAAGTTTCCCAAGCAATTTTAATGTGACCACCATTGGTCTAAAAGCTCCAAAGGACAAAGAAGATATATTTTAAGACACATTTTCCTTCTTACCGTGGTCCTGCCTCACCCCTACCTCTCCCACCATGTTCTGAGCATCTCCCAAATATAGGGTGACCTGGGATAATCCTAGTTTATAACTGTTGCCATGACATAATTCTCAACTCCAAGCCCCCTTACCCTGAAAAGTGTCCCATTTTGGATGACTGGTCGCCTTACCTAAAAGGACTGTTAGTGCAGTTAGTTTAATCAAGACTCTTAACACTGCCTCTCGCCTATTTTGGGTAAATGCATGCCTCTCCCAACGTTGATAGGAGGCCCAGTTTTGCTGAGGACTCAGTTGGCTTGCTGGAGTTTTTAATAAGTGCTTCAGTCCCAACCCTGGAGGCTTTCAATTTCAGATGGAAGATTGGGGGTTGCATGAGAATCTCAGAAGTCTTGTAGAAAGTTAAGTATTTCCTGAGTTATGTTTATGTGCTAAATTATTTGTTACCACGCTGGTGTGCATGTAGTCCCATCTGAAGGCAGGGGAATGATCGAAATGATTTCCCTAGCTTCCCCCCAACCCCAGGATACTCTGATAATGCACATCCTGCTGTAGCCCTTCAGAATTGGAAGAGGAAATTACACAGTGGGAGCTGCTGAAGCAGAAGAGATCTCTTGATTTAAGATGCTGGAGTGATATTCAAAGCAGAAAGCTGAAGCATGGAGCAAACGAAATTGACAGGTAGGGAAAGCAAAACCAAGGGAGTGATACTGAGTTGCTTTACTGTGACCTAATGAAGGTTTTAAACCTTGCCTGGGATTAGCAAGGCACTTTGGAAATCATGCAAATAGCTTAGATGCGGGCATCAGAGGGGGGCGGCCTTGTCTACCAGGGCAGCCAAATGGAGTCCCAATTTCACAGAGATCTGTCAAATCTTTGGGGGGAAAACAAAGAGGATTTAGAGGATTGCTCCAGGAAGTTATAATGAAGACTTGTAAACAGGAAGGGGCCATCAGGGCTACCCTCATTCTCTCTGGCAATGCCTTAGATGTTGAGAGAGATCTAGATTGCTTTGTGGGAGGGCAAAGCTGAAGGGCCTGAAGACTCTAAAAACACTGGCCACTTGTTGAAGAAAGGAAATTCTTTAGAATGAGAAAGTTAAAGGTGCCACTTAAACTTCTGGGTTCTTTGACATGAGTCAAGAAGGAATTAGAAACTGGAAGAGCAATTTTCTTGCTGTTGCCCCAGAGGCAAGAGATCTCTCCTCTACCTCTAGGAGAGAAGCAAGGTCAACTTTGGGGATTGTTTCAGCTATACACTGCAGTGTAACAGACTATCTCAAAACATAAGGGCTTAAAACAAGAACCATTTATTCACAATTTTATTATTTATTAGGTCAAGATTAGCCTGGGACACTTCATCTTTGTACCATGTAGCATCAGCTGGAACAACTTGACCAACTGAGGATCTACTTTCAAGTTGGCCCACTCCCAGAGCTGGCAGGTTGGGACTGGCTGTCAGCTGAGAACTCAGCTGGGCCTGGAAGCCAGGGGCCTTGATTCTCTTCCACATGAACCCATGGCTCCAAGTGGTTCCTGAGGCATCCTCACAGCATGAAGGCTAGGTTCCAAGAGAGACAAAAGAAGCTCACAGTCTTATTTATTTTTATTTTTTTATTAACATATAATGTATTATTTGTTTCAGGGGTACAGGTCTGTGAGTTGTCAGTCTTACACAATTCACAGCACTCACCATAGCACATACCTACCCTCCACAGTGTTCATCACCCAGCCACCCCATCCGTCCCACCCCCCTCCACTCCAGCAACCCTCAGTTTGTTTCCTGAGATTAAGAGTCTCTTACAGTTTGTCTCCCTCTCTGGTTTCATCTTGTTTCATTTTTCCCTCCCCTCACCTATGATCCTCTGTCTTGTTTCTCAAATTCCTCATATCAGTGAGATCATATGATACATGTCTTTCTCTGATTGACTTATTTCGCTTAGCATAATACCCTCTAGTTCCATCCCACGTCATTGCAAATGGCAAGATTTCTTTTTTGATGGCTGCATAATATTCCGTTTTATATATATAACACATCTTCTTTATCCATTCATCTGTTGATGGACATCTTGGTTGGCTCTTTCCATAGTTTGGCTATTGTGGACATTGCTGCTATAAACATTGAGGTGCATGTGCCCCTTCGGATCACTACATTTGTATCTTTGGGGTAAATACCCAGTAGTGCAATTGCTGGGTCATAGAGTGAAGCTCACAATCTTATAAAAGGCAAATCTCAGAACTGGGACAGCATCACTTTCTCTGTGTTTTGTTGATCAAAGCAGTCACGGGCCCAGCCCATATGCAGAGGAGTGGAGAAATAGATTCCACCTCTCAGTGACGAAAGTGACAAAGACTTGCCGCCATCTTTAATAAACTCCATGAGCCTTGGAAAAGGTTAGCTTTAAAATGTCAGAACAGGGCACCTGGGTGGCTCAGGCAGTTAAGTGGCTGCCTTCGGCTCAGGTCATGATCCCAGGGTCCTCAGATCGAGCCCCGCATTGGGCTCCCTGCTCAGCGCTAAGCCTGCTTCTCCCTCTCCCTCCCCCCCTGCTTGTGTTCCTTCTCTTGCTGTCTCTCTCTCTGTTAAATAAATAAATAAATAAATAAATAAATAAATAAATAAATAAATAAGTCTTTAAAAAAAAATGTCAGAACAAATGGCTCTCGAAGTAGAACTTGAAGGCTGTCAGTGAGAAAGTGTCCAGAGGAAGGAAAAACAAATTTGGGAAATTCAATATTGCTGGTGATTTGCTAGGGAAGAAGTTACAGAGACCATTTTTATCATCACGGCTACCGTAATTCACGCTCCTGGTCTCACTCCTAAATTTATGCAGCCAGGGAAAGAAAACATACATATCTATAGGAGAAAGCTTCAAAATTTAGGATTGACGTGGGTCTTAAATTATTTAATTCCAAATTCTTAAGTTAAGATATTTACCATATGCAAGACAGTATAATACATCTTATATTAATTATAAAGGTTTATAAAACATGATCTCTGTCTTCAAGGAGCTTTCGGTTGATTTAGCAAGCATTGGTCAAGCACATGCCTAGCACTGTGGGAGGAGCTACCCCCTAGTAGATGCATAGATAGAAAACATCACTGCCTCTGTCTTCACAGAGTTCAGAGTATAGTAGGGGAAAGAGATATGAACATAATATTACAATGTCATGTAACAAGTCTGACCCAAGCTCTGTAAAGGATAAATAACACATGCGTATAATAGAAGAAAAAATGAAAATACGCAATCCAAAATGTTAATTATGGGATTACAGGTGGACTTTTGTTTTCTTCTTTATACTTTGTTTTCAAAAATTAACATTATCTGTAAGAAAGAAAAATGATACATCTTATTTTTAAGCACAATGTAGTGTTTTTATAGAGAAACGTCCATCATGTGCTGGGAACTGAGATGGAGTCCCTACTTCCTCTTGGAAAGAGAAGAGAGAAATTCACATCACCCTCTTAGAGAGGTGACATCAAAGTCATGGCTTGAGGGGTAAATAGAAGTTGTGGCTATTATTTGTCCTTCGGGGAGGGTCGTCTTGCCTAACCCTCTTATCTGGGGGTAGTTCTTTATTGTGTGTGGTCCTGTTGGGTCCGTAGAGCTTTGTCCCCTCAAGGGAAGTCAGAGAGGTAAGAGGCTCCGTTTACACTTCTTTCTTTCCTAGAAACCAAGGCATGAGTGCAAAACCTGGGTTTCGCCTGTCAGACTCCTTGCCCAGTATATTGAATCTGGCGCTGGAGGAATGAAGACGGGATGGGCAGAAAGCATCTATAGCCGATGTGAGAGGGTGTGATGGTGGGGACTGTGGTGGCGAACGGCAGCAGTGGCAAAATCCTGTTAGATAAGAGCTGTATCTCTTGCGCCTCCTTGGTCCCTTGTTCCTATCTGTATTCTCATCTTGGTTTCCTGGCCTCCTATTATTCTGTGAGTCCCCAGAACCCTTCCAAGCCTTCCAACCCTTCCAAATTCCTTACAAAGAGCCAAGCTTGGGTTGCGTTGTTTGAAGCGACTGAATGACACAAGAGTTAGCCAGGCAGGGGAGGAGGGTTGGTGAGAGAGTCATAGTATCTGCAAACACAGAGAAGCCTGAAGGAGTGCATGCGGGGCCATCTAGAAGGAGCGAGCACGTGTACTCAAGTATATATATGGTGGGGGGAGTACATGCCGCATGTTCTGGGGGTGCAAAGGAATCACTTCCTGATGGGTTTATCAGCAAAGATGCAATGGATGAAATGGAATTAGCTTGATCATGAGAGAAGAGGAAAGAAAAGAGTAGTTATTCCAGGCAGAAGGAAAAGTACATGTACTCATTGAAAATACCCATGTATATTTAGGAATCTAGTAGTCAAGCAGTTAAATTTAGCGGCAGCATAGAGGAGAAGCAAAACGGCCTGTAAGGCTGGTAGAGACTAAATTCTACTGAGGTTTCATGCTAGAACATAGACTTTGGACTTTATTTGGTCAGTAATAGGGAAGCATGGAAGGTTTGTGAACAGGGAGTGTCACATGCAAGTGGCACTTTAAGATGCTAAATTTGGTGGCTGTGGTTGGAACGGACAGTTAGGAAGCTGCCAGAATAAGCTGGGATGAGTTGCTAATGTCCTGAATTAGGCTGATGGCAGTGGGAATGGAAAGGACAAAGCCCAAAACATAAATAAGGATTTGTAAACCCACAGCTCCTCTGTTTAAAAAAAATTTTAAAAGCTAGCTTTAAACACACATATGCACACAATCACCGTGTTTCTAAATGGGCTTTATTTACATATATACAGAGTATAACACACCACATATGCTGGCTGTAATTCTCTCCAAATAACAGAGCAGTGAATTTATTCCACACATTATGCAAAACAAATAAAATAAATATAGCCAGGCAAAAATGCTCTCTATCATTCCATGGGAGTGCTTGGGCTGCATCTGTGTGTGTGCATGCATGCATGTGTGCAGGTGTGCGTGTGTGTGTACTTGGAATACAGTATGCTGCAAAAAATTTAGACTATACATGGAATTCTCAAATTCCTCTGAAGAATCACACTGTTTTCCATAACTCCGCTCTTACTGCATTTGGGATTAATGATGAACAAACAAAAGGGAGTGTTGCTGAAGTAGGTGGGACTTCACTGGGTTTGCATATAGAAAAAAACTCTGATCATTCCAAGGACAGTGAAGTTTAGAAGGTATTTATTTATTTATTTATTTATTTATTTATTTGAGAGAGAGAGCGCAAGAGAGAGCGCATGCAAGTGGGGGAGGGGCAGAGGGAGAGGGAGAGAATCTCAAGCAGACTCCACACTGAACACAGAGCCCGATGCCGGGCTCAATCCCAAGACCCCAATATGATGAACCAAGCAGAAATCAAAAGTCGGACCCTTAACCAACTGAGCCACCCAGGTGCCCAAAAAGGTTTCTTAACAAATACAATGAGTTAAGGCAATTATGTGATAAACTGAGATTCAATTTACAACCTTCCTTCTATTATCCAATAAAGCTTATTGATTCTACCTCCTAATTAATTATACTTGAAATCCTTACCTTACTCTAGTCTAACCCTTCACTGTTACCCCCAAACTAAACTCAAAACCACCTTCCTGATCATGGTGTCCTAGTCAGGGTTAGGTCTGCCGTTAGGTCTGACAAAGGGGAAATGTCAGCCAACTTGTTTGCTTTCATAATGCCCCCTTGCCAACAAGTCTGTCCCCAGTGCCCCTTCTGAGTAAGGAGACAATGAGCTTCATGACTCTGCCCCCAACGACATATGGACCTGACTCAAGACTCACCTAACATATTCTCTTTCTTGGGAATTTGGAATTAGGACCCAGTGACTCTAATTAACTGTTAAGTGTTGGATCTGAAGGTCATGTAGAGTCTGGGGCTTGGTACCATCTGAGGGAAGCCACAGTGAACCATGTGAAGACAGAGCAATGGGATTAGTCTACTGGGAGAGGGAGAGGAATAGATGTGCCAAGGGAAGTGGAGATGAGAGATCCCACTACCCTGGAAAAGATGAGAGATACAGAGATAGAGAGGGAGAGAGAGAGATGAGAGACTATTAGCTACTCTGGTTCCTAAGGTTTTTTTTTTAAGATTTTAATTTTAAGCAATCTTTACACCCAACATGAGGCTAGAACTCACAACTCTGAGATCAAGAGTCGCACACTCCATTGACTGAGCCAGCCAGGCACCCCTACTTCCTAAGGTAGGAACAAGGAACTGCAATTCTTGCATCTTGAGGGGCCAGGATGCACCTCCTCCTTGTCTTCTCTGATACTTCCCTGCATCCTTATAATGAGCTCTTCTTGATTGCAGCCACTTTGAAGTCATTCCTATTCTTTGCCCCAAACATGCCCTAATTAACCATCCCACAGCACCCATCCCATGCTCTATCTTGGTATTTAACATATTATAGTGTAGTTCTTTATTTGCTATTTCCCCTCCCCGTTGGTCTTTGAACTCCCTTGAGGACAAGAACGTTCTCCTGTTCATCTTCTGTATCCCCAGCACCTAGGAGAGTCACGGGAGCATAGCAGATACTCAGTGAATGTTTAAAGAGTACTTTTAGGGACACCTGAGTGGCTCAGTCGGTTAAGCATCTGCCTTCAGCTCAGGTCATGATCCTAGGGCCCTGGGATCGAGCCCTGCATCGGGCTCCCTGCTCAGCGGGGAGCCTGCTTCTCCCTCTCCCTCTGCCCCTGCTTGTGCTCTCTCTCTCTCTCTGATAAATAAATAAATAAAATCTTTTAAAAAATAAAGAGTACTTTTAGAGTTAGGGGTCAACTCTTTCACAACTTGTGTTGACTCTACCTTATTGTAACCATTTTTCTACTGGGTTTTGACAGCATAGACGTTATACACAAGCAATTGCTTCTGAGCTGTTCTGGGAGTCTCAGCTGGAAAATACCAGACTCCTGGCCAGTGGGAACCTTGAAAGGCCATCATTCCATGAAAATCTAAGATAGTTCCACAGTGGAGGATCCACCACTCTCTTTTTTTAAAAAATATTGTTTAACTTCACATGCACACACAATATTGTAGCAATACTAATGGAAAGCTAAATTTTTTTTAATTATCCACAAGGTCATCACTGCAATAAAATAACCTGTTTTCATATATCCAAATCCCCTTCTAGTGCTTGTTTATATGCATCTATATAACTTTTACAGGGTTATAGTGATCATTTAGGTGAATTTTTTTTTCTTTTTCACTTAACAATTCACCATAACCCCAAGATCATGACCTGAGCCAAAGGCAGACGCTTAACTGAGCCACCCAGGCACCCCTTGCCATATTTCTCTCTTTCTTTCTTTCTTTCTTCCTTTCTTTCTTTCTTTCTTTCTTTCTTTCTTTCTTTCTTTCTTTCTT
>NW_027397066.1:66315727-66521671 GCF_003265705.2 Callorhinus ursinus | reverse complement strand
CTTTCTTTCTTTCTTTCTTTCTTTCTTTCTTTCTTTCTTTCTTTCTTTCTTTCTTTCTTTCTTTCTTTCTTTCTTCTTTCTCTCTTTCTTTCTTCTTTCTTTCTTCTTTTTTTAAAAAAGACTTTATTTATTTGGCAGAGAGTGACAATGAGAGAGGGAATACAAGCAGGGTCAGTGGGAGAGGGAGAATCAGGCTTCCTGATGAGCAGAGAGCCCCACGCTGGGCTCAATCCCAGGACCCTGGGATCATGACCCCAGCCAAAGGCAGACGCATAACGACTGAGCCACCCAGGCACCCTGCCATATTTCTTTCTAAAGAAGGTGCCCCTAGCAGTGCCCCTAGCAGTGCATGAGCACACTTTGCAATCTCTCCAGCCCCATGTCATTACTAAAAACATTCCAAGGAAAATATTTGCAGCTCTCCTAATTGTAATAATGATCATTTATTGAATTCGTATCATGTTCCAGTGGTTCATGGATTTAATACAATTCCCACGAGAACAATATGGGCTGGTTGTTATTGTCCCATTTTACAGAATAGGAAATAGAAGTTCCAAGATGTGAAGTAACTTGCCAGTCTCACACAACTGGAAAGTCATGGAGCCAGACTACTAATTCCTCCAGTTTAGATATGGAAACACATCTCCTGTGGATAACGCAATGCTGTGGCTAGGAGAATCCTTCCCAAACTGAAAGCCTCTTCTCTCCAGGGATGCAACACAGTTAGGTTCTCTTCCCTATAAATGCGATGCCTGCTCTCCAGCAAGGGGCTTACAGGAAAGCCTGGTGTTAGGACCCAGTTTTAAGTCTTTTCAAAGCATCTTCTCTTTCCTCTTCAACCGACACCATCAGACTCTCTTCCCAACACTCATCTCCGCCTTTATGGGTTAAAGCAGTGTTGGTTCATCAGATGGTATTTGGCTCATCATTTGGAAGCCCGTTCTCATACAGCTCTGTTACTAGAGTCCTTGTGTGGGCACTGTGACAGAGGAGAGCCCATTCCTTAGCTTCTTATTACAGGTCAGTGTGTCAGTGTGATCTTTATAGAAGTAATACCTGTCCCTGCTTCTTTGACATCTCTGTTTCCAGTTACTGCTGTAATTGCATACACAAATATTTAAGTATCTATGACTTTACCTATGTACAAACACATCAACATTCTTATAAATACTTCCTAGGTAAGGAATTATTCGCAATGAAACTGCATCTAAATAGGTGAAAGCAGTTCTTTGGTTGGACTCCCAAGAAGCTGTCCTTGAGACAGGGGTTCATGAGCAAGTGATATATTAAGCAAATATTCCCAGGAGGAAGCCAGTGAGGGACTGGGGGAAGCAAGATAGGGAAGTAGGAGGCGTTGAGCGAGGATGCAATTTCAGGTGCGGGTTCTGCTTCTACCTGATCCCCAGGGGGTCTCTGGAGTGCTCGTTACACCTCAGAATTTGTCTCCATCAGAGCAAGGGACTTTGACTTTGGTACCCCTGAGCAGTGAATCACTGACTTTGCACCCTTTTGTGGGGATGTAAGCTCTGTGCACTTTTGGCTTTCTGGGCTGAGGCAAAGCTGACCCAGTAGCCCTCGGGAGTCCTCTGAAGAAGGTTACAGGTACTAGATGCTAGAAGAGAAGCAGGCAGAAGTGGCACGGAACCCAAAAAGCCATCCCACTCAGAAGAAGTCCTACTGTCCAGTGGGTAAGAGGCAGTCTCTGGAATTAGATCTGGATTTGCATTCTAATTGCACTATGCTAGATATATAGCCTATCCTCACTAAGCCTTGGTTTTCTCCTTTGTAAAATGGGAATAATATCTTTTGGGGGAGATGTAAAGGTTTAAGATATTTTATTTGAAGGATTATTTTGCTGACGACCACCATAGGCAGGTGCTCAATATGGTAGCTATTAGTTTCCGATTTGATATAAAGATAACTTTTAAAATGTAGTCAACTCAGCTGGGTCATATACATGAAAAAATCTTTTCCCATATCATGAAATGTGCATAAATTATATAGAAAAATGATATATTTTTCCTGTCACTTCACCTGTGTAGTGAGAGAGCCATCAGTCTGGAAATCAGAAATAAGCTTCTTTTAAGCATGCAAGAAGGAAGAACTTTATTCTTGCCAACCAATGCTTTTTATTTTTCACTTTTTACAATGAAAGTCTTTGAACATAAACAGAAAGAGAAAAGAGAGCGTAATGAACCCCTGGAGAGTATAATGAACCCAGTTTCAACAATTATCAACTCATGACCAATCTTGTTTCATCTACACCCCACCATTTCCCTCCCTCCCATATCATTTGAAGCAAATACTAGACTTTGTATCATTTCACCCATGAATATTTCAACATGTATCTCTAAAAGCCAAGGACTCTTTTTTAACTTTAATTTTTGAATTTACATACAGTAAAACTTCCCCTTTGCGGTGTGGATAGTTCCATAAATTTTAACACATGGATAGATTCATATAACCATCATTACAGTCAGGATATAGAATAGTCCCATCACCCCTAGAGGACTCTTTTAAAAAAAAATCTGCGGGCACCTGGGTGGCTCAGTTGGTTAAGCGACTGCCTTCGGCTCAGGTCATGATCCTGGAGTTCCGGGATCGAGTCCCGCATCGGGCTCCCTGCTCAGCAGGGAGTCTGCTTCTCCCTCTGACCCTCTTCCCTCTCATGCTCTCTATCTCTCATTCTCTCTCTCTCAAATAAATAAATAAAATCTTTAAAAAAAATCTGCAACCACAATAACATTATCACACCTTTAAAAAAATTGACAATAACAGAGGCACCCGGCTGGCTCAGTCGGTAAATCATGTGACTCTTGATCTTGACAAAAGAATCATGTTTGTTTGGACCTCTTGTCAGTTCAAGCCCCACGCTGGGTGTAGAGCTTCTTAAAAAAAATTAGCAATAACATATACACTTTTAAGGGTAAATATGATCTTATTTCTCTATAATCATGAGATAACACACTCTAATTCATAGTGTCCCTTTCACAAAAGAAATGTTCATGTCTAGGCACTCATATGTGCCATACATAGAACATGTTTTAAGCATCCTTCACCCTTGTTTCTGACAAGAGGTCCAAACAAACATGACTCTTTTGCAACAACTCATTCACTTCCTTTTGTATACAACCCTCCTGCCCAATACAGATCCCTTTCTTTGAAAGATATTTCATAACATCCTCAGTTCTCCCATTTAGTAGAATTATCTTCCTTAACATGACTGTTTAGATGTATAGAAGAATGGGATTGTCTTAATCCCTTTTTGTTGAATGAAACAAAGGTTTTTTTTATGAAATAATTCAAACACTGCCTTTATTTCTTAAGAAAACAGTTTAGAATTTGAGATCCAGAAGGGAACTTAAAAGCCATTCACTTCAATTTTCCCATTTCATGATTGAGAAAAATCAACTCAGAGAAGTTTAAAAGCTTATCGAAGGTATACAGCTGGTTAGGAAAAGAGCTAGCTCCAGAATGTAGTCTCCTGGTCTTGAGGGCTCTTTCCTTGACACCATATTATTGGCCATCCTGTTTCCTTCATTTTGTTGTCACCTGAGTGTGGGTTCCATTACCAGTTGCATAGCCATGTACTATGAATAGCAATTAGGAATACTTTTAGTGGGGTGCTTGGGTGGCTCAGTTGGTTAAGCATCTGCCTTCGGCTCAAGTCATGATACCGGGGTGCTGGGATCGAGCCCTACATTGGGCTCTCTGCTCAGCGGGAGCCTGCTTTTCCCTCTCCCCGCTGCTCCCCCTGCTTGTACTCTCTGTCAAATAAATAAATAAAATTTTTTTTAAAAGGAATACTTTCAACTAAAAAAAAAAAACTTGTTTATGAAATGTCCAGAAAAGGCAAACCTATAGAGACAGAAAGCAAATTAGTGGTTACTTAGAGTCGTAAGAATGGGGACCAGCTGCAAAGTGGCACAAGTTGGAAATGTTCTAAAACTGGATTGTAGTGGTGATTGCACAACTCTGTAAATTTACTAAAAGTGTATGCTTAACACGGGAGCATTTTATGGTGCCTAAATTAAATTGTACCTCCATAAAGCTCTTTAAAAAAAAAAGTTACATACAGATATTTAATTACCTCTTATAATAAGAAGTCGGAAAGAAGGTGATTCCCAGCTTGGTTCAGCAGCTCCACAATGTCACCAGGCTTGTGTTTTTAGTTTACCATCCTAAGTGTGTTGGCATTTTGTGCTCATGTTCATCCTTTCATGATCCCAAGACAGCCTTTGCAACTCCACATACACAGCAAGAAGAAAAATGGCATCAGTGAGTTCTTAGCTCCTGCGGATCTCCTTTGAAGAGGAGGTTCGTCAATGGACTTCTGGTTTCTCATTGACCAGAACCAGGGCACATGCCCCCTATATGCAAAAAAAGGCTGAAGATGTGAGTAAATAGCAACGGAGCATGGAGTTATCAAGATTGGCCTAGTGGTGTGTTGGGCCACATGGCCTTTCTGAGCCAGAGAGGTTCTGTTGGGAAGAAGAAGGTCCCCAAGAAGGTGGGGAAGGCAGAGATAGATATCGGGTGAGTGGCCAAGAGCATCTCCCACACCAGGAGACTCAAAATGTGCTAAATACATTATTATTTGTTCAGAGTTTTTATAGCATAATGGTTAAGAGCACAGACTCTGGAGAGAGATTGCTGGCATTCGATTCCAGCCCCACCCAGCTCACTGTGTGACCTTAGGTGAGTTCATTATCCACTTTGTGCCTCTGTTTACTTCTCTGTACACTGGGGATGATGATGACACCCACTTCACACAGTTCTCATGTGAGAACTAAATGAGTTAACCCATGTAAAGTGCCTAGAACAATGCCTGGCATGTAGTAAGCACTAATGAGTGATTTTCTTATGTATGTGTGTGGTTATATGAAAATGTGTTATCTTGGCATGTCTCATATTCCACAAATATTTATTGAATAATTAATATGTGCCAGGCAATAAGCTAGACACTTGGATAAAACTATGAACAAGATAGACTGTTTCATGACCTTGCTTAGATTCGGATGGGAAAAACCAACAATAAATAAGTTAATTTAAAAAGTTAATAAATAAGTTAATAAATAAATAAGCATTACAGATTGTGGTAAGTGCTGTGAAGGAAAGAAATCAGGTGATGAGATAGAGCACAGAAGGAGCATCTGTCTTAAATGGAGCAAATGAGGAAGAATTCCATTTGATAAGGGGGGAGATTGCATTAATTAATATTTTCCTTCAAGTATTAAGCAGACACGTGTGTGTACAACAGAAAGGTAGGTAGAGCTGCCCTTATAGAATAAGAAACTGGTTCCATTGCTCCAGTCTGTAAACTTTGAGAATGGGGAGGGGGCAGGAGTCTCCCTAAACTCCCGTGAGGATGGTTTGGATGTAGCTCCACGGGATGGCAATGGTTGGTTGGGAAAAAGGCCAGAGCGGCCCGACCCCTTGCAGCTAAACCAAGGCCAAGCCAGACCCACTCTTCTGCCAACAAGGACAGTTGATAGTTGTTTGGCAACCTGTGATGCTTCCTCCCCTTTTGGTGTTAGAAGCTTTAATTAATCAACCAAGACTGCTCTTGATGTGATTTTGTAACCAGGTTTCATCTGTGTAAATCTATTAATGGGGAAGGACAGGGGGTCCCACAGTGCCTTACCTCAGCTCCATACTACATGTGTGACCCTACGTCTAAAGTCAAAATCTGTGAGAACTAGATCATCTAAGGTCCAAGACTTTAATTTAGAGCCAAGACCCAGGGAATTTGGCTAGGCCAAGGTGACACGACCAGATGATGGCATAAGAACCGACTTGTACTGTTCCCTGATTTGTATGTTCCCTGACAGGAGGTTGCTGGGTGGAGTTTAACTGAAGTGACTCGACTTGACTCCCTCAGGGGCTTCCTTCTCACCCAGCACTTGGGGGCCTGTCATGCCTATTTATAATGCAAGATGGCCTCTTGCAAAGTTGTGCTTGTGAATCCTGAACTTAAACTTGGTCTCACTAACTCACAATTAGGGGGAGAGCCAACTGAGCCAGGGCAACATTGAAGACGATGTAAAGCAAGGAGAGTTCTGTTACTTTCAAATACTGTATCTGGAGTGACAGAAACTGTTAACAAAGGGCAGCCAAGGAGAGGTCCGGCCAGCACCCCAGGAGGGCGGGGGGGGGGGGGGGGGGAGGATCTGGCCAGCCTGCCTCTTGGAGGCTCAGAGGTCTGTGGGTTTGAAAGTGCTGCCTGACGGGGGACCGGGCAACTGGCACTGGGGAGAGATAGGATCTGCAGAGGCCAGGGCCTGAGATTGCCAGGCTGTAGTGTTGGATGCCTAGCTTTCAATTAATGGATTTGAAGGAGCAAAAGGTGAGGAAGATAATTAAGTGTGTCTATGCAGTGCCGAGCCGCATATAAAGATTGGACAGACTCACGCAGTGCAAGCTGTGGTCTGAGACTCAGGGCCTGGTTCTCAGGGACCTATTCAGAAATAAACAGTCCAAGATTTGTTATTAACTTTGTGGAGACAGGCCCCAGGAGAGTTTGGAATTCCAGGGTGGATCAGACGCTGTGCTAATAGGACCCGCTCACCTTCTTTCACAGGTCACTGTGGTTCAAATGAAGGTGGAGGCAGCCTTTAAGGAAAAAAAGGTCAGGAAGAGATGTGGGAGAAGGTAATAAATAGCCTGGAGATAAGATAGGGCTTTGTTAGCAATGGGGTAGTCCCAGCTTATTAAGGGGGGGAAGATGGGTATTTTAAAAAGTAATAATTTAGCTCAACTCATCTTTTATCAGGCCAGTATTACCTTGATACCAAAACCAAAAACATCACAAGGAAAGAGTTGTAAATGACGATACTTTGCTAAAAGTTCTTACTCATTTCATATGTTTATTTTCCTGCAGGATAGTTCTGTTCCTTCAAACGCACTAATTTATCTTTGCATATATGCAACTATAAGGATCTAGAATCCATGTTTGTGTTAATGTGGCCCTAAACCCCATTTTCCTTAACAAATACTGATTCATCATCACCATCTACAAGGCATCGCACAGCTGACCATGAGAACATTCATCACATCACGTTGAAGCCCTCTCGTTATGAGTCAACTCCCCCACCCCACGGTTGGTCCTTTAAGGCAGCATTTGTCTCTCACTCATGCTTGTGTCCCCAGCACTTTGCACAGGCCATTCGCATAAGAATAGGCATCCGATACATGTTTGGGGAATCGTATGTCAAAATCTGTACACAACTTTAATATAAGGCTGAACATGCAAGAATCTAGTAGAAGCATGGGGATGGGGATCTCATTTGAGGTGGACTTTGGTGGTACGTTGTGGGGAGGGACAATGTAATGGGAAATAAGGCTGGGGAGTGGAATAGTCAGACAGTAACAAGCCCCAAAAGGCCATGCTAAATGGCTATAATCTAGTTTTGTATCCAGTGGAGAAATGGAAGGGTCTGGGGACAATGAAAGATCATTTTCATGTTAGTTTTTAGAAGGAAAAGTTTTGAAAAGCCCACATGTGTATCAGTTAAGGGGCTTTCCATTGCAAGTAACAGTAAACCTGATTCCAATGAACTTAAAAAAGGGAATTTGGTGGGTGTGTTGTCATCATCCTCAGACTGGCTTCTCTCCTGGTTGCAAGATTGCTGCCACCTGGGCTATTTGCTATTTCTCTCAACCTTTAAAGAAAAATCCAAAGTTTCATTCTGATTAGACCAATTTAGGTCTCACCCCCCATGAACAAATTCTTTTTTTTTTTAAGATTATATTTATTTATTTGACAGAGAGAGAGAACACAAGCAGGGGCATTGGCAGGCAGAGGGAGAGGGAGAAGCAGACTCCCCACTGAGCAAGGAGCCTGATGTGGAGCTTGATCCCAGGACCCTGGGATCATGACCTGACCGGAAGGCAGCCACTTAACCAACTGAGCCACCCAGGCGCCGCCCCTCCCCGCCATGAACAAATTCTTGAGCCAGAGCCAGAGAAATAGGATTAAACTGATTGGCTTAGGCCAATGGAGGCCACCCCCATGGCCAAGAGTGGATCAGTCCACCCAAACTGCACGGTGACTGCCTGGTAGGAAAGGGGTATTTGGAAAGCTGAGAAGGCAAGAAATAACGTTCACAGCAAAATAACAAAATAGATGTGTAAGGATAGGGAAGAAATTTGTGAAAAAGAACAGCAAGGGACAATTTGCCTTACTTTATTAAAATTACCAAAATGGAATGGTGTTGGCCTGAAGAACCCAGAAATAAATCTAAGTTGACATTAAAATTAGTCCATGACAAAGGTGGTAATTTGATGATGGTTTATTTAATTAAAATACAGTCATAATTATCAATCAAACTGAAAGGAGACCAAGTTTGATCCCTACCTTGCCACATAAATAAAAAATTTCAAATGTATCAGAGAATTAAAACTAAAAGACAACAAAACAGTAAAAACATTAAAAGAAAACTGGGAAAATGTCTGCGTAAACTTGGATTGGAAGAGACCTTCCCCAGTAAGACTGGAGACCTATAAACTATAAGAAGCTATAAGAAAAAGAAAGAAGGAAGGAAGGAAAGGAAGGAATTTTTTTTTTTTAGGGTCGAATATTTTTCTTCGACCTTAGGAAGGAAAGAAGAGAAATATTTGACTTTAAAAAAATTAGGGCACCTGGGTGGCTCAGTCGTTAAGCATCTGCCTTCGGCTCAGATCATGATCCCAGGGTCCTGGGATCAAGCCCCACATCAGGCTCCCTGCTCCTGGGGAAGCCTGCTTCTCCCTCTCCCACTCCCCCTGCTTGTGTTCCCTCTCTCGCTCTGTCAAATACATAAATAAAAATCTTTAAAAAAATAAATAAATAAGCTAATTAAAAATATTTTTATGTCAAAAACACCAAAACCAAAGTCAAAAAAGTGATAAACAGAAAAAAAATGTTAGATATATAACAGAAAAAGAATTATTATCTCTAATATACGAAGACTTCTTAAAAATTATGTAATAGACTGGGGTGCCAGGGTGGCTCAGTCGGTTGAGCTCCTGACTCTTGGTTTCAGCTCAGGTCATGATCTCATGGGTCTTGTGTAAGACTCTGCACTCAGCCCGGAATGTGTTTGTCCCTCTCCCTCCCCTGCTGCTTCTCCCCCAACATTCTCCCTCTCTCTTTCTCTCTCTCTCTCAAATAAATAAATCTTAAAAAAAAATTATGTGACGAAAAATAGAAGTGAGGAAAATGAAAAGAAAGCGTCAAATTGGCAACTTTAAAATATTTAAAAACAGGGGCGCCTAGGTGGAGCAGTCGAGTGTCCAACTCTTGGTTTTGGCTCAGGTCAAGATCTCGGAGTCGTGGGATGGAGCCCTGTGTCAGGCTCCATTCTCAGAGTGGAGTCTGCTTGGTGTTCTCTCTCACTCTTCCTCTATCCCTCCCGCTCATACTCTCTCTCTCTAAAATGAAAGAATAAATCTTTAAAAAAATATTTAAGGGGCACCTGTGTGGCTCAGTCAGTTGAGCATCTGCCTTCGGCTCACGGCTCAGGTCATGATCCCAGGGCCCTGGGATGGAGCCCCATGTTGGGCTCTCTGCTCAGCGGTGAGCCTGCTTCTGTTTCTCCTTCTGCTGCTCCCTCTGTTTGCGTGCTCTCTCTCTGTCAAATAAACAAATAAAATCTTTAAAAAAATATTTAAAAACAGTGATAACATTCAGTATTGGTGGAGTGTAGAGAAGCTGATATTCTCATACATTGATGGCAATGCTCTAAATTGTTACAATCTTTTTGGCAAGATACCTGGAAATATCTATAAAAACTAAAATATATATACATTTTGAATCAGAAATCTCACATTTAGGGTTTTCTTTCAGAAATAAAAGCATATATATCCATATATATGAATATTTTCCAAAAACATAAGCATATATATCCAACACATTATTTGGGTTTTTTTTTTAATTTATTTACATAATCTCTATACCCAATGTGGGGCTTGAACTCACAACCCTGAGATCAAGAGTCACATGCTCTTCAGACTGAGTCAGCCAGACACCCAACACATTGTTAATAGTGGCAAAAAAAAATGGAAAGAAACTAAATATTTATAAATAGGGCTTCATATGTATTAAATGGTGATACATCCAAATTATGAAATACTTACTAATATTTCATAAACTGTTAAAAAATAACTCAGTGTTTGAGGCCAGTATTACCTTGATACCAAAACCAGACGTAACAAGAGAAGACATCACAAAAAAAGATAACTACAAACGAATATCTGTTATGAATATATACCAAAATCTTTGACAACATTCTAGCAAACTGAATCCAGTAACATATTCAAAGCATTATGCATCATGACCAAGTGGGATTTCTGTCAACAATGCAAGGTTTAACACCCAAGAACTCAATTAATATAATATATCATATTAATAGAATAAGGGACAAAAATTATATGATTATCTCAATAGAGAAAATTGAACTAAATCCAGTACCCCTTCATGACAAAAGCACTCAACAAACTAGGAATAGAAGGCAACATTCTCAACCTGATAGCAGCTATCTACAAAACTCACAGCCAACATCATGTTCAATGGTAAAAGACTGAATGCTCTCCCCCTAAGATCGGAGCACAATGAGGATGTCTGCTCTTGCCACTTCTATTCAGTTTCCACTGTAGGTCCAATCAAGGCAATTAGACATTAGGGTGGCTATAATTTTAAAACCAATTTCTTTTTTGTTAAGATTTTATTTATTTATTTGACACAGAGAGAGAGAGCACAAGCAGGGAGAGCAGCAGAGAGAGAGGGAGAAGCAGGCTCCCCACTGAGCAGGGAGCCCGATGCGGGGCTTGATCCCAGGATCCTGGGATCATGACCTGAGCCGAAGGCAGACGCTTAACGACTGAGCCACCCAGGCACCCCTTAAAACCAATTTCTAAAATAAAACAATAACAATCATTGGAGGAAATGTGAAGAAATGGGGACCTTCTCAAATCACTGGTAGTAATGTAAAATGGTACAGTCACTTTAAAAAAAACAGTCTGGCAGTCCCTCAAAAGGTTAAATATAGTCACCATGACCCAAAATTTCACTCCTAAGTGTATCCCCAAGAGAAATTTAAAAATATATCTACATTTTAAAGACTTATACATGAGGGCGCCTGGGTGGCTCAGTTGGTTAGGCGACTGCCTTCGGCTCAGGTCATGATCCTGGAGTCCCGGGATCGACTCCCACATCGGGCTCCCTGCTCAGCAGGGAGTCTGCTTCTCCCTGTGACCCTCTTCCCTCTCGTGCTCTCTATCTCTCATTCTCTCTCTCTCAAATAAATAAATAAATAAAATCTTTAAAAAAAAAAACTTATACACGAATGTTCATAGCAGCATTATTCATTCATAACAGTCAAAAGGTAGAAACAATCCAAAATGTCTATCCACAGATGAATGAATAAATAAAATATGGTATATCCATTCAGTGGAATATTATTTGACTAAAAACGGGAACTAAGTACTGATAGATGTTACTTGGATGACCTTTGAAACCATGCTCAGTGAAAGAATTCAGACACCAAACACCACATTTTATATAATTCCATTTATATGAAATATCCAGAATGGACAAATCCATGGAAACAGAAAGTAGATTAGTAGTGGTAAGGGGCTGGCAGAGGTGTGGGGGAAAGTAAGGAATGACTGATAATAGGTATGAGGTTTCTCTTTGAAGTGATGAAATGTTCTACAGTTGATTATGGTAATGGTTGTATAACTCCGTGAATATACTAAAAATCATTGAATTGTACACTTTAAATGGATGAATTGTATGGTATTGTGAATGACATCACAATAAAGTTGTGATTTTTTTTTTTTTTAAAGTGAGTTAGCTTTATATCTATAGACTTGGAGAGATGACCATGGTACACTTTTAAGTGAGAAGAGAGTTCTGAAGTAATATATACTATGATTCCACTTTTCTGTTAAAAATATGAATATATGTTTGTATGAGCATGAAAAAATTGCCAAAGGATACATACTGGGCTGTTAACATTGTGAGGTAGGAAGGAAGGGTGTGAAGACAATGGGAGACTATTAATTTTTACTTTACACAAAAGTGGATTGTTTTCATTTTTTTAAATGGGCATATAGGACCATGTATCCAAAAAAAGTGAAATAAAGGAAGAAAATAAAAATTATTTTAAAAGATCTTGGGGAACAGCAAGAAAGGGAATTGGAGGAGGGGAGAGAGTGGAGGCAGAAAGAGGAAATAAGGCAATCGGGCTTGCTGGAGGCGATGAGGGCTTTCCCAAAAGCAATACAAATTAAAAGGAGACAGATTCCTAAGACTTTGTGTAAGTAGAGCAAGAAATAGGACTTTGTTAGCAGGTGAAGATGAGGTCACTCAAAGAGAAAAGGAGTTGTTGCTAATTCAAGATTCCAGGCTGGTCTACAAATAAGGAGATGGTCCTAGAATTTGGCTTTGAGCTGGAGGTGTTGGTTGGCTCATCAGACAGAGACCCATGATAGATGAGTGCTTTGAGGAGTCATCTGGAAAGAGATAACATTATACAGAGGGAGAGACCAAAGTGTTAGAAGAGAGAAGACCAAGGGCAGGGTATTGAAGACCACATTCCCATGCTGGAATTCCTGTGAAGGAATATGTAAGTAGTCAGAGGAAAAAGGGGGGGCCATCCAGGGCATTGTGATGATATGCCAGGAAGGGAAGGAGCGGCCAGTTTCAAAGAAGATAGGTTGGTGAAGCAGGAGACCACAAAGCAGTCAGTGGAACTGAGTGCCTGGAAGGTCATTCCTCGTGCATCTATAAGGGAGCATTTTCAACAGAGTGGGTGTGGAATCCAGATTCTGGGGGGCTGAGAGTTAATCAAAGACCAGACTAAAGAGGAAATAGCAGGAGAACACTATGCTTTTGAAAAACTTCTTATCGAGGGGAAGGGAAGTAATGAAATAGGAATTTGACTGAGAAAGCAGTTTGTATGGAAGGCATTTTTAGGATAGAGGAAATATGCCCATGTTTATAGGCATTTGAGAGGGAAGGTTTAGACACCTTTAAGAGAGTCTTGGGAGAGGACGGAAATAAGAATAACAACTGGTATACCGCGTTAAGCTTGGAAATAGAACAAGGACTTTCATATTCTAAGAGTGGGGAGAGAGTGAGAGAGAATTATTAAAAATAAAAAGGTGGTGGTTTTTTTTGTTTTTGGTTTGGTGATTTTTTGTTTTTGTTTTTATTTTTTTGTTTTGTTTTGTTCTGTTTTGGTGAAGAGAAATTGAGCCCCCATGCAGGGGTGATAATTAAAATAGTTAACAACCAGTGCAGAGTGTTGCGCTGAGGACGAACCAGTAGGCCCCCAACTCTCTTCCATGTTAACTCTAGTTGCTGGTCCTGGCGAGGTCTGGGGTAGAGGCTGGGGCAGCCGAGGGGCAGGCAGCAGTGTGGGGCAACAAAACTATAGGGCTTGAAGCAACATCTCTCGGCTAGAACTTTAGAAGACTGAATGAGAATGATCTAAATTCCAGGGCACCTGGGTGGCTCAGTTGGTTGGGCATCTGACTCCTGATTTGGCCACAGGTCATGATCTCAGGGTCGTGGGATCGAGCCCCAAGTCAGGCTCCATGCTCCGTGGGGAGTCTGTTTAAGATTCTCTCCCTCTCCCCTTCCCCATGCTTGCGCTCACTCGTGCTCTCTCTTTCTAAAATGAATAAATAAATCTTTAAAAAAAAGAATGATCTAAATTCCTCAAAAAACAGTCATTTGTAACAAAAGAATATCATACTATAAAATGATTAATCTTTAGCTCTCTGATGTAGAATTTTTTTATCAGATAAATAATGGATGGCTTCCATAAACTCAGTGCATGCTGGCAAAAGGTCTAAAAAAGAAGGGATTGATTGAAATCAAAATGGTCACACTTTCTGGCTTATGGTCTCACAGCAAACAACAGTCTCTTAGTTCAAATAGGGGAAATGGGGTCACAGTGAATTTCAAAATACAGAATATGGTGTATGTTCAAGGTTTCCCCTCTGAGCACCAGTCATAGACCTCTTTGCAACCCTGCTCTCCCACTGGAGGAAGAGAACGAGACGATGCCACCTAGCACTCAAGAGAATACAGACAAGTGCTTGGGGATTCCCGCATCCCAGTTGCCAAGTACATAATATGGCAACCGTCACCAAGGTGATCATATCAACCTCAGTCACATGTCAGCCTCCACAGGAAGGCACCCCTGTGTTTGTCGACGTGTTGGAAATCCTTCTCCTTTACCACTCCAAAGCACTGCAGAGCTGCTGGTCTGGTAAAGCAGACTCTGAAAAATTAATATGTCCTTGATCTAGGACATGCTGTATGTGGTCGTAGCCTTTCAAAACATAGCATTTTCTGACTGAGAGATACCTTTTATCTAATCCTAACCATTTAGAGATGAGGAAAATGTGGCAACCCGCTCTTTAATAGAAGGTTAAACCAACATTTAGATCCACTTGGATGTTTTACTCCAGGATCTTCACTTCTAACTTTCTGGTTGGTAAGCTTCAGTTATAATGTCTATGCACGTGAAGGGATTTCTGGACACATATCACTTATTTGTGATTCAAGTAAGATGCCAAAATGAGACATCCTCAGAAGTTTTGAGGTATAAGGTGTAGGGTGGAATGCATTATTTCTGAATGTATCATTGCTATGTTGACGCAGCAGGACTCATGGTATAGTCAGAAAACAAAACAAAAACAAAACCACAAACAAACAAAAGAAAACAGCCTTAGTCTCCTCCATCGTGCCTGTGTGAACTGCTCTGTGGGGCTACTTTGTTTCCTGCCCCTCAGAGGAATTAATGTGTGGGCCTTATGACTCTTGGGGGTCACTCTCAAATAACCAAAAGGGTCTCTGGTTACTTTTAGTCAAAAATACAGTCTTAGATCAGTACTGAATGTGTCATTATAAAAAAAACTCCATACTTCCGTGGCAAAGGGGAGTAATAGTTGGCTTCTTCTGTGTTTCTCACAGCCTGCAGGTTCTCCCCTCCTTCTCACTCATGAGGCTGCCCAATCTTCTAGGGTTGACGTGGGGAAGAGAGAGAGCCAAGGAGGCAGAAAGGCTTTGGGGGGCTCTAGCAGCCACAGCTTCTCTGGCCCTAGTAGATGTTTCCAACTGACGCTTTCTCTCATGGGCAGTTTTATAGGTTTGCCAAAGCCACCCCTCACCCCTACCACCCTGCTGAGGAATCTCTCGCCACGCGTTTCCCCAGCACGAGCAAGGTCATTTTGCCTCTGACTGGTTGCCTCAGAGTTTTCCTCTGGGCCCCGAGCCATCTGGAGGCAAGCCTCTGGCTTCTTTCTGCCAAGGTATCTGCCTTTCCAGGCAAGCCTCTTGGGTAGGATCAAAGTCAAGCCCACACTGTCTGTCTCACTCTCTTTAGACTCGTCTTTCGTGGGAGTAAATTACTTCCCCTACCGTGGTCTCTACCCCATGTTCAGACCACTTTTGCCAACTCTGGCCCTTTAGATTTCTCAAACATGAGGCAGACACCAGCCCATGGCATTCCCCAAACGGCAGGGGACGCATCCCAAGCTCTCGACTGGACCTAAGGTGAGAGAAAATCCCCCTCTGACCTGCCCCTGGGGGTGCATAGGAGGGACCTCTTAGAACACCTTCAGTTCCTCTACAGAAACCCTTCTCTGATCCAAGCGGCCTCACCAGCCTCCACCTCCACCTTTGCACATCTTCCAGGTAAGTGAGACGTTAAGGGGACACCCCTGTGCAAGTCCCACATCACGGTCCTGTGTCTTGCTTGGAAGGTGAGAGGGGCTGACGACTAGTATCTGGGTCCTCTGTCAAAGTGGAAATAAAATAATAGCTCCCATTTTAACAACCTGTTACAAAATATATTCTCTTTCTCTTTCCAATTGCCCCTATAAAGGTTCCTAAATAGGTAGATGTTGGAAAAGATCAAATGCCGTTTCAACAAACTTTGCATAGTTGTGCTGTTTATCAGAGATTATTTGAATTATCGGTGGTTGGAGAAGGGTTGGCAATAACTCTGTGATACAGAGATTTTTATTATAACAAGATATACTGCAGCTCAACCCGAAGCAAGGATCCCAGAATCCTGGGAGTGTTATTTATAAGTTGTGCTTCCCATCTATTTTTCCAGCTGAACAAGGGAAGTGATCTGAATCATAAACAACAACAAATTGGCTGCCTAAGAGAAAGGAAACGAGCAAAATATAGACTTTCTTTATAATTCTATATGTTTTGTTGTGGTTTCCATTAGATAACAAGGTCTCATCAGAAGAACCATGGCCCCTACTCATAGATGGACACCTGTGCTCTTCACTGGACATTGGTCAGCAGATTTGGTAGAGCAGCACGGTGTCCAAATCATGGTGCCTCATCGTGGTCCTGGGGCGTGATTACGTCTCTGAGTATTGATCTCCATCCTGCCCCATGACGTCTGCGGTTGGCATCTATTGCCAGGCCTTAAACCCTGTTCTTTCTGTACTTAGCCTTTTCCTCAAAGCCTGAAGCGTTTTTGGAACACTGTCAACACATCATTTAAGACTACAGGACGACTCTTTATGTACATTTTTTAAAAAGACAACCAGTTCTAGGAAAGTATTTCGATCTTGCACCCATATATGATTTAAAATATCCAAGGTCGTGTTGGGTACACAGGGAACACATTTTAACGGGTGTGATTCCAAGAGCAATAAAAGAAAGATAAAAGCATAGATAAACTTATGTGTGTTTTTTTTTGTTTGTTTTTTTAAGATTTTATTTATTTATTTGACAGAGAGAGAGAGCACAAGTAGGCAGAGCGGCAGGCAGAGGGAGAGGGAGAAGCAGGCTCTCCACCGAGCAGGGAGCCTCACGTGGGTCTCGATCCCAGGACTCTGGGATCATGACCTAAGCCGAAGGCAGATGCTCAACTGACTGAATATAAACTTGTTTTGTTTGTCATCAGTTCTCTTGAAGCTTCACTAGAACTCTCATGACATTAACAGATCTAACAGATCTGCTTACAGCAACCAGCTCTCCTTCATGGCCCTATTTTAACGTAATATTTTAGCTGTCAATATCACTGTCAGGAATACAATTTATTTCACACTTTGGGTTTATTTGGATGGACATTTTGGAGATGAAGTGGCAGTGATTTAATGCTGCTGATAAATGGCGCTGAGCCTGCTAGCCTTACAAATTCAAGTTGGTTTCTTAAGCAAAAGTGGGCCTGGCTCTAAGTGAAAATGAAAATGTTCACATAAATTAAACATAGTACAAGGGGTTCTCAATCTTTTCATGGAGAAAAGGACAAGTAAGGACATTCTATAAATTGGGGACCCTTTTTCCAAGAAAGGCAGTAACTTAGTCATGGGCAAGTCAGAATGCCACCTCTCCTCTTCCAGCGCCCCCCCCCCCCCCCGCCGCGGGGTTCTGACTCAGGGATCTGAGGGGGAACCAGGCATTTGTCTTTTTCTTAAAGCCTTCACTGGTGATTCTGGTGTGCAGACAATGTCCAGAGGGATCACAGACTGTTTGGATGGATCCAGAACTTTTAAAAGAATGGACTGGAAGAAGGTCTAGCTAGAGGGTTCCTTCAGGTATTGCAGAGAGAAATGTATGGCATGGAGGGGGGTAGAGTGAGGAGGTCCTCACATCGGAGCTGGGGTTCCTTCATGGATGGGACTCAAGCAAGTCTTAACCTTGAGGGACTCACAGATCACTTTGAGAGTGTGATGAAAGATAAAGTTACTCTCTTCAGAAACATACACCACCGGCTAACCCCAGAACATTTAGCACATACTCTGAAGAGATTCTAGATTACAATTAAGTTTTTGTTGTTTTAACTAGATAGACGACGCTCGCATTCGTTCAGGTAAGGTCCCTGGTCTCAAGAAGCTCACCGTCTAGTAGCCAAGAGAAAACAGTAACAATAAATCAATATACACATAGGTAAGCAGGATTGCAAGAGTTGTGGGGGAAGGGAGCATTCTGGAATGTTGCAACGGATGAAAAGAGATGGGCGTGGTACGGAGGCCCCCCAAAGGAACTGCGGTCGGTCGTCCTAAGGCGGGTTGATAAAGGAGGTGCTACTGTGGGAGCCCCGCAAGGCTGCGGTTGGAGTAGAAGGCCATAGGGCGCGTGCGGTAAAAATGGCATCGCTCCACGCTGCTGCCCCAGGTCACTGACGTGGTGCCACTGGTAGGCTGAGGTAGGGGGCGGGGGGTATAGCTATTAAAATGTGATGAGTACAGTTTTATCACAGACTCCGACGAGACACGGGGAAGAGAGCAGGCTGGCGCTGGGAGGGCGGCCTTGGAGTCCGCTGCGCCCCGCCAGGGTCAGAAGTTGGCCCGGTGTTTGTTCTGCCCGAGGAAAGAAAACCGCGGGAGAGCGCTGAGTGGCGGAGAACTACATTCAGCCAGTGGGCATGAAAATGACTTTTAGAGGCTATGTGCAAAAACCCTAGGTGTGTGGACAGAAGGGAGCCAGCCAGAAGGTTACAACAGGTCAAGAATAAATAACCACCAGGCGGAGGATCCCAGATTCTGTCCTTCCTTTTGTTGGGTGAGGAGCGCCAGGCACACGCGTCCACAAAGGCTTTGGAAAGAAGCGGTTCGGCAGTCCCCACGCGGCTCCAGTCCCGGGTAACTATTAGGGGCCCCGAGGGGTGCCAGCAGCTGGAGTCTCGGGGGGGGTGCCGGGGGGCTCAGCTCTCAGGGCCTCGCGGCGGGGACCCCAGAATAAGTCGGGGGCGGGCCGCGGTGCGGCGGGCGGGGGCGGGCGAGCGAGCAGATCCCACCCCTTCCTGAAGGAAGCGCCCTCCTCGCCGCCGCTGCCGCCGCCGCCGCCGCTGCCGCAGGTCACGGCCCCGCGAGGCGACCGCGGCCCAGCCGCACCGGAGCAGGTAGGCGCGGCGTCCGCGGCGCCCCCTCCTCCGCCCGGGCCGCCGGGCAGCCAGGGGGCGTCGGGCCCGGCTCCGCGCCCAGACCGGAGGCGGAGACCTGAGGCGGCGGGCGCTGCAGCGGGACTCGGGGCGGCGGGGTCCTCCCGGCTGTGGGGCGGGGGGGGCATGCTCCGCGCTGCCCCAGCCCCGGAGCGCCCCGGGCGCGGATCCACCCGCCCGAGCCCCCGCGAGCGAGGCGCGGGGGTCTGGCAGCGCCCAGTGGTCCCCGCCGGCTCTCCCCCGCGCGTGAGCGCCGAGCCGCCGCGCCTCGGTCCCCGCCGCCGCCGCCGCAGTGCTGTCCGCCGAGCCCCTGCGCCGCCCGCCGGCTGCGGCTCCGTCCGGCCCTTTGACAGGTGTCCCCACCCGCCGCCCCATCCGGATACCCCGGCCTTCTGTTGTCGGGTGGACTCTGGTCGGAAGCGACCCCAAATTTGGCCTCCCGGTCTCTCTGCCACTCGCTGTTCACTTTACCGTTAGCCAAGTCAGGCTGGCTCGGGAAAGGAGGGATCCGGGAAGGAGGCACCAACTTGCCTGGCCCTGTGCATCGCCCTCCACTCTAAATGAACAGTCTTGCTTTTCTCTCCTGGGGGCACGCTGAGAAAGACGTGGGGTTTTCTGTTTCTCCGCGGAGGCAGTGGTGGGGGGCGGGAGGGGGCGGCGGTTACCGAGGCCGTTTGGTCATCCATTGCAATAAAAAAGTGATTAGCTTTGGATTATGGAGAAAGACCTCGTTTAGTGGTTTTCTCCTCCTTTAATGAATCAAATCGAGAATGTTTTTCCCATTTTAAATTCATGTTCCTTTTCTCTCTACTCATCCCTCTTGTCCGTTCACCCCTACCTCCAGAGCACTTTATTATATCCCGAACACTTCGCTGATTTTGTCAGGTTTATTCCGGTCAGACTGTCACAGCTGAGCCAGGATTTTGACTGCAAATGTGAGAACATAGCCAGTTGGGGTGGAAGCCTTTCCTTGAGTGAACCCATTCTGACTTACTACTTGCGAGGTCTTGTTTGGGAACTAAATATACTAATGATATGTTTAAAAAAAAAAAAAGGGTATTGGATCCATTACAGTAACGAGCCAGACGGTAATATTAATAAGTTTCTGCTTCTTCATTTCTCTGCTTGAATCAAAGGCAAGTTTTTTATAATGCAGGGCTGTAACACCATCCTGGGCTGCAGTTCGTCAAAAAGATAGGCGAATGTGAATATATAAACTCCGTGATAGCAGTTAATAAGTTGACCTACTTAAAGTTTTCGAGAAAAAATTGTTAGGCTCATATATGTGATATTTGCAGATCAAAGAATTTTAGTCTCAGCTCTCATGCATTAAATCCCAAACTTTTTTTTCTATGTGTCCTAGAGATACCATGTTTCTAAGATTAGCTATAGCTGTCATCTCTTAACTAGAAATGTGAGTTTAATCTTCAAAGCATAGCATAGGAATTTTAATGGTGTGTCCTTCATTTATACATTATTTGGTAAATGTTTTGCGAGCTCCCCAAGTTGGAAGCTCAAAAACTGGACGTGGTAAATAAAAGGATAAAGAAATTTTGCTAACAATGATAACTACTTGGTAGATGTTATGACATTGAACGAACATATTAAAGGATTTGGAAAGTGCATGTTTATTAAGTCTGCCATTAGCAGAAGGCAATCTGTTTGGATTATTTAAATTGATGTTAAAGTGCCTTTATAGCAATTGCTTAATTCACGTATTTCTCATCAAATGCCTTTTACAGATTGCTTTGTGGAGGAAATAGTTTGCTCTATGGAATAATTTTTTGTATGAACACAATAATGCCTAATGTTTAGGCTTTGTTCTAAAATTACCACAATCATGCGTACAATGACCTTGCAGGGGTTTCTGTGCTTACTTTACCTGCTGTGTGATCATCATCAGGGACAGCACTTTGTTTTACACTCTTGTCTGTGCCCCTGCTTTGTTTCCCCAGTGACCTAAGCACACCTCTGCAGTACAATGGCTAGATTAGCAGGGCAGCCTGCAGCCATGAAAGAGGAAAAGCTAGCTGGCCCCTGCAATTTTAGCCATTTGCTTTCACTATAATCTGGCCACTAGGGATCATTTCAAGTAACCAATTAAGCAAGACAGACACTGACAGGATAATGTATTACCTCTCAGTTTTCCCCTCCACCAGAAGAATATGCAGCCCTCAGAATCCACACTACAGTGCTAATTAGGTTCTGTGAGGCTCAAATAAGATTTGTGCTAAAGTTCTCAAAAATGTGATACAAACACCAAGTGTTACTGAATCTGGGTCTACATTCATGACAAGGCTAGGAACACAGTCGGGTGGGTAATAAATGTTTTCCTTATCCTAAGGTTAACAACAGAAATGCATCCCTACTTATTTTAACTGCAGACTTTTCTTCCTGGATCTGATGGTGCCTTGTGTCCTGATGGTTTTTCATAGATTGTTCTAAGTACTTTCAAACTAGCTTATAAGTTCATAGAACTTTAACAAGTTGTTGTTATCACCAAATATCACTTCCTGGCATGGTTGGATTTTGAAAGATGGCTTGTGGCAATGGAAGGTCTTAATGCAAAGAGATTTTAGACAAGCCAGTTGGAATGGTAGTTTGAGATAATAATGGAATCTTTGGGTACTAGCCTTCAAATATCAACCTCACTGCAGTTAAAGTCAAGCCAGCTCTGCTGAGTTGGGTTTGGAACTCTTTTACCAAGTAAGAAATTAGCATTTTTCTTTTAGTATCTGTAAATGGCCTTTCTCTATATTAGTGCTGTCCATTAAAACTTTCTATAGTTCCATAATTTGTCCAAGGTGCTAGCCACAAGCCAAATGTGGCTTTTGAGCACTTGAAATATGCCTGCTACAACTGAGAGATTCAATTTTAATTTTTATGTAATTTAAATTAATTTAAATAGCCACATGGGACTAGGGGCTATCATGCTGGACAGTGTGGCTCTAAATTGTCTTTACCTGTTTCCTGTAGAGATAACATTTGATGGCAATTCTTTTTTTATTTTAAGATTTTATTTATTTATTTATTTATTTATAGAGCATGAGTTGGGGGGGGGGGCGCAGTGGTAGAAGGAGAGAGAGAATCCCAAGCAGACTCTGCACTAAGCACAGAGCCCGACTTGGGGCTTGATCTCACAACCCTGAGATCATGACCTGAGCCAAAATCAAGAGTTGGATGCTTAAGTGACTGAGCCACCCAGGTGCCCCTGATGGCAATTATTCTTTAGAAGAAAGTGGAAATAGGCATTGATAGAACCAGGAATTCAGATTTCACTCTGTCATCCTGTTGTTACAAAAAACCACTAGCATTTACTCTAAAGCTGAAGTTCCATTCCACTCTAAAAATAAAGTTTCCCTTTTTAATTTATATATATTTGCTAGCCACAAAAATAAACATTGCCCAGAGTTGTTTAGATGCTTGGCCCCATGAGTCTGTTCTTGAACTTCCTTGAATTTGGCTCTCTTGCACATTATAGAATCATTTACTCTTAAAGTCAGCTTCTGCACTTTTAAATTTTTCAGGGGGAGGGATATTTGAAGAGAGGTAGAAGGTGGGGGTGATACACAATCATTCCCCCTTCCAATCCCCATTCCTCTCTAACAGTTACAGAAACTGCCTCAAGGAGTGGCTGAAGCCACTTGGGGATGCTTGCATAAATTTAAGAAATGTTCCATATAATCCTTTTTTTTTTTTTTGAGATTTACACAGTAACATGGTAAAGCCTCTAAGAGGAGATACATATACTTGTTTAACTTTTTTATTGTTTCCAAAAATTTTTCATACAACCCTTACAGTGCTTTTCAAACCATGTGTCCTGAGTCATGGAATTGATTTAAAAGGTTAGGGTCAGCGTTTTTTTGTTTGTTTGTTTGTTTAATGAAGTGGAATATATAGTAGAATAGGAATTCTCACTATGCATCCCTCTTAGTGGGGGCTGCTAGTGATTGATGAAATTTTTGGTTCTCCCATGTATGGCAAATACAAGGCCACAGGGAGGGTGGTGATTAAAAGCACTACATTAACAGGACCCTTGGGTTCACATCCTGACTCTGCACTGCCCAGTCCATAGATAGTGAGGACTTTATAATCAGGGTCATTATTTGTAGTATTATTATATAAGTGTATATGTGTCTCTTAGATCATGATATAAAATACTGCCTCTGAGACGGCTTGGGACCCACTTTGGGGAAACACTGATCTAAGACCTGTGTAATCACAAATAATAACCAGCAAATCATTGAGTACTTCCCAAGGGCTCCCCACTGAATGCTTTACATGGATTATATTGTTTCTCTCGACAGTCCTGTGAGCCCTGCCACAATCCCACAGTACCTCCATCCCAGGAAGTCAGAGTGGCAGGATCTGAGCTCCAGGCAGTCTGGTGCCAGATCCCACGAGTTCAGCCACCTCACCTTCCACATTGCAGTGTGACAGTGATACACAGAGGGATCTCTGCAGACCTGTGAGGCTCATTGTATAGCCTTGCACAAGTGTAGAAACGAGCAGACCACAGCTGTTTTCTGTGTAAGATGAATCCTGGTGGGTTGAGAGGGGAGTCACTGCATTATATTTAGGCTAGCAGAGACCTCGCAGCTGCCAGCCTCTGGCCTCTGAAAGTGAACGCCCTGGGTCAGGAAGCCTGGGGACCAAAGAAACCCAAATGACCCTGAGACTGACTACAAATTGTACAGGCTTCCTTCCCTCCTAACCACTTGCTAACTTCTGCACACTGCTTTGTAGCAAATCATCACAAATGGTCTAAATAGATAAGGTCCATCCCATAAATCTCCCACTTTTTACTACATTCTAAATTGTCTTTCACAATCACTCTTTGCCTGTAAGTGCTTCATGATATGTATGTATTTTTATATGTAATTGACATATAACATTGTATTGGTTCCAGATGTACAACATAATAATTAGATATTTGCATATATTGCAAAAGGACTAAGTCAGTCCATTTAACATCCCTCACATTTGGTTCCAGATTTTTTTCTTGTGATGAGAACTTTCGAGATCCACTCTCTTAGCAACCTTCAAATACACAATACAGTATTATTAACTATAGTCACCATGCTACATTATATCCCCAAGACTTTTTCATAACTGGAAGTTTGTACCTTTTGATTTAATTTTTAATATAATAAATGGAAAACAATGTTGTTTTAAGAATTTTATGTACAGGGGCTCCTGGATGGCTTAGTAGGTTAAGTGTCTGGCTTCAGCTCAGGTCATGATCCCAGGACCCTGGGATCAAGTCCCGCATCAGGCTCCCTGCTCAGCCGAGAGTCTGCTTCTCCCTCTCCCTCTGTCTGCCGCTCCCCCTGCTTGTGCTCTCTCTCTGTGTCAAATAAATAAATAAAATCCTTTAAAAAAAAAAAAAAGAATTTTATGTACAAGGAGGGTCTTAAAATTGAGGCTGGAACTCTTCCCCCCCCCCCCCCAGTGCAATATAGAAAGTAAAACCAAATTCATTTTGGAAGTAGATTTCAGTTTTCCCTAAAGGTCAAACTAAATATGAGTGATCACACGTCCATAGACTTCGTCAGGTAGAATAGAAGAGGCAACAGCTTGTCATCATGGTTACTTTTCTTCTTTAAAAACTACAGTATGTCCTTGAGACATTCAGATTTCGTTCAAGGCTGCAGAGGCCTCCACCTCTGGAGACAGTGATACAGACTCTACCTGTGGAGTACAAAGGAGTCCGGTGAAGTGTCTTTGAAAAAGCGTTGAAAGTCGTGTAATACTTTTAGGCAAGTGTAGACAAAGCTTAAGAAGCAACTGTGATTAACTATGACAGTAGAGGAAATTAGCCTGTAGTTTAAATGGTGTTATTTAACTCTGCAGTAATTATAATGAATTATAGTTTTCAACTGAATGTAAACATAAATGTCTCCAAAAATAGCATAGCCTTACTGTTCATCAAACATTTCATTTATTAACAAAGTAGACTTTTTCCTGTTTTTTTTTACACTTATAATGACTTAGCTGCCAAAGAAATATTTTAAATGGTAATAATTGGAAGTTTTAAAGCATAAATTAAAACTGTATATAGCCGAGGGGCACCTGGATGGCTCAGTTGGTAGAGCATGTAATGGTTCATCTGGGGATTGTGAGTTCAAGCCCCATGTTGGGGGTAGAGATTACCTTAAAAAAAGGGGGGGGCTTCTGGGTGGCTCAGTTGGTTAAGCGTCCGGCTCTTGGTCTCAGCTCAGGTCTTGATCTCAGGGTCATGAGTTCAAGCCCTGTGTTGGGCTCCACACCGGGTATGGAGCCCAGTTTAAAAACAAAAAAAACAGAGGCACATGGGTGGCTCAGTCGGTTAAGCGTCTGCCTTTGGCTCATGTCATGATCCTCGGGGTCTTGAGATGGAGCCCCACGTTAGGCTTCCTGCTCAGTGGGGAGTCTGCTTCTCCCTCTCCTTCTGCTCCTCCCCCACCCCCACTCATGCTCTTTCTCTCTCTCAAATAAATAAATACAGTCTTTAAAAACAAAAAACAAAAGCAAAAGACAAACAAAAACAAAAAAAAAAGAAAAAAACTGTACATAGCCAAAATGGACATTATAGTATTTAAACTGGTCTGATTAATAAAACAAGTCTTTCAAATTATCTTTCATTCTATTGATTCATGAGTGAAAAGTGTTAAAATTAAGAAATATTGATACCACTATAAAGCATTTATAGAAATATTTTTTACTGCACTTGGAGTGTGTATAAATTAGAATTAGAATTCTGTAATGTAATTGTCCTGGTATTTCTAGTGGAAATATATCTCCTGGAATTCCTAAATTCTACTTTTCACAAAAACTTGAAGGGTATTTACATAGAAACACTAGTAACTAAAATATACCTACATGCAGTGGCAGGAATATTAACTTATGGGTGACAGTTTTTCTTTCTTGTGGTATTATGTTCCCACATGTCCTAGACTTATGTCATTTTGAAAAATTTTCCAGTCTTGTCAGTGACAGCACAGTGTTCACAAGAACAATATTTGTCACCCTGTAATTTTAACAGCTAATAGAATTGTTCCTGAATAAGCTGATTCTTTTTTCTGTGACATTTGATTGGTGTTTTTCCATTTTAATTTGAGCTTATATGTGACATAAAAATTGATGTATATGAAAAGGGGTGGGTTGCCATTTGTATACCAAAATTTTGATTTTCTATGTATGCATGTAAAAATAAAGACAAAGTTTTTCCATTAACTGATTTGGGGAAAGAATACCGTTGTGATCAAATAGTGGCACATGGTGATCTTTTAAGATCAGGCCGTTGAACAAAGTGAGTGTTTACTTACAGGGCCATAAATTTGGCAGTTCAGCAATGGTGTTCTTTATTAGCTATTGGACAATATTTGTGCCATCCTTAGCATGGTCACTCACCCAGAGTAACTTTTTTTTCTTCACTGTTACTTCCTCCTTATTCATTACACGGGTTTTAACTCATTTCATCACATGGGAAATGAAAGAGGATTGTTCTGGATGATAACTGCTGAGCGTTTCTAAGAGCTAAAAAAAGCCTTAGGAAGTTAGATAATTTATTTCTTAGAGTCTTGGCATGACCACAGTCATCACAGAAAGATGATGTGTAGACTCCATTCTACTTTTAGCCTATGAATATTTTACACCAGTTCTTGACATACTGTCTATCCAGGCTGACTTCACAGGACTCTGATGTTGAACCTAGGCTCACTTCAGTTTCAAGTATCTCCTGGTTTGCTTGCTTGTGGCACATTTACCTTGTCTTTCCAATTAAATCATTGTTTCTTTGCATGTAGAAATTATATTATGTAAATTTTTTTGTATCCCACGGGGTTGTCTGGGGAGGAAGGTTGGCAAACTATTTTGTAAATAAAGTCTTATTGGAACACAGCCCTGTCCATTGGTTGCATATTCCCTGTGACTGCTTCTACACTACCACCACAGGGTCAAGTAGTTCAAACAGCCCATCTGGCCCATGACACTGAAAATCTCTACTATCCGGTTCTGTATAGGGAAAGTTTATCAACCCCTGTTCATGTGATACTCTTCTTATGGCATCCTTGAAGAAAATGTGGGGAAAAATGGCCTATTACAAATTATATATAGTGAATTGCTCCCTGTAAGAGCAGATTTCAACATCTGAATGACTAAATGAGTGACTAATATCTTCTCTCTTCCTATTGCACTATCCATTGGCTGTGAAAGAAGGTGTCATCAGCATAGGCTTAGGTATCTTACAGACCTGGCTCACTAGCTGTGTAACCTTGAATAAGTCACTTAATCCTTTTCCAGCTGTTATAGGTACTGTGGTACCTATTGTTGGGAGGCAATTCTCCGTGCATCCCATGCAGTTTGACCGGTCTTTACAAAGAGAGGCACTGGCTGCACTTTTGTCCTGGGTTGTCTTTTCAAGCATGTTTGTGTAGTATACAGTCTTGGATGATAGAGGTAGTGTTGTCCTCAGAAGCAAGGGTCAGGCATGCTTCCATCTAGTATAACAGATGTGAGTTGCCCCAGGTCGGAGCCCCTCTCCAGGAATGCTCCTGTGTGTGCAGTTGTCACGTGGCCCTCTTTGTGACACCCTCCAGGCATTGGAGCTGGAGGACTGCTATAAGAAAATGCTAATACTCTGGCTACTGCTATTGCCGAGAGTAATAAAGTTCTTTTCCCTGTCCCAGGAGCCCTGGGTCTTCTGCCAGCATCCATGAAACTGTGGCAGGATGACTTGTGCAAATAGCATAAAATCCCAGACTTTTCCAGTTCTCAGACACCTATTCTGTGGGGTTTTTATGAAACTTGAATAAGGTAATGAATAGAAGACATTTAACACAGTGCCTGGCAGACAGTAAGTACCCAGTAAATGTTAGCTATTAATTATTATCTAGCTGGCTATTGACTCTGATGTGTGAAGGGGAGTCCCAGTTTTGTGTGTCCAACTTATATCTTAAGATAGTGGTTTTTCAAATTGTAGGTCACCAGGGCTATGAAAACAGTGAAGTAGATTAATTTTTCTAATGAAACAGAAATTACAATATAATGGAATAATAAAGAAAATATCCAAGTGCAGAATTTATAGTAAGGATAAATATTGATTTGTAAAACATTTCATTTCAATTATATACATATGTATATGTATATTTGATTGTGATATAAAGTATTTTTTTTAAGATTTTATTTATTTACTTGACAGAGAGAGACACAGCAAGAGAGGGAACACAAGCGGGGGGAGTGGGAGAGGGAGAAGCCGGCTTCCCACTGAGCAGGGAGCCCGATGCGATGCGGGGCTCAATCCCAGGACCCCGGGACCACGACCTGAGCTGAAGGCAGACACTTACCTGAGTCACCCAGGTGCCCCTGGATTGTGAAATAAAGTATTTTTGTTTACTGTCAGTCACAGTCAAAAAAGTTGGAAAGCCACTCCTGCCCTAATACATATATGGAACTATTCAGAAGAACTGTTGTTGATGAGAACATAGAATTCCTGTCTTCATTCTTATTCTGGAAAAGGGGTATAAAGGGCCACTCTCACTCATCAAGGTGTGGCTGCTGAGAAGGAATGACCGGAAGTTCAGTTTGTTTTTACAAACCTTTTGCCCATGATTAGCAGAAAATGAATATAGCCACAGGTTATTTTCAGAAGAAAGGGCTTTGTTGTTGTTCGCATTTGCCAGTAGAACTTTCTACGGTAATGGAAATGTTCTGTTTCCGCAAGGTGCAATACAGTAGCCAGTCTCTATTGAGCACTTGAATGTGCAACTGAGGAACTGAATTTTTAATTAAAATTTAAAAAATTTGGATTAATTTAAATTTCAATAGCCACGTGGGGGCTCTTGGACAGCGCCATTTTATTTAGATTGAACACAAAGTTGTGCTTTCCTCCAGTACAGTTAACTGTGTGGTTTGGCTTCGGGTACTGCCCCAAGGTGCAGCTCCCTTCCACTGGGTGGTTCAAACAACCACTGACCCTTGCCCATGGCCAGCCTGGGCGGACATTGGGGTGAAGACATGCTGGAGGAGCAGCTACCTTGGACAGCGCCACGGGCCAGGAGAAAATGTCAGGTTGCTGGGAGTAGAGATTCTCAACCCTGGCTGTGCAGTAGAGTCCTCTGAAGAGCTGTAAAAATCCAGGCTGCACTTCAGACCAAAGCAGACATTTTTAAAATGTTCCCGGGGTGCTTTTTCATTTTGCCGGCTGGGCAGCATCACCGGCTGGCAAGACAGGCTTGACCATAGTCGGATGGGCAGGAGAATGGGCACATGAAAGACAGTGGACCCCTCTCTTATCTTAAACATAAAGACTCCAACTTATCTTTGGTGTTGAGAGCTGAGCTGTTTCCTACCTGGTTGCCCTTGCAGCAGAAGTCCCCTTGCTCAGTGAGCCAAAGTGCAAATTTGTGTATGACAAAATTGAGCTTCAAAGAAGGAAAAATACAGGCTCTTACTGACCTGATTCACGTGTGCAGTACTTTTCCATTTATATATCCAGCAAACGTTTATAGACGCCCTCCTGTGTGTTTGAGATAAGCCATGCTTGCTCAGTCTAGTAGGGGAGACCGACATATAAATCGTTATCATACAGTAGAGTAAGCATAATATGAAGAGAAAAACCACTGGGTGCCTTGAGAGCACCCACGAGGGGGTAGCTATCCTGGATAGAAGAGGGGAGACGTCAGGGGGTTTCCAAAAGACACTAACACGCAAGTTGAGTCTTGTAGGATCAGAAGGAGTAGTCATATGAAGAAGGGGAAAATGAACAAAAGAACAGATACAGCCTGGGAGGAGGCCCTGGCGTACATTTTCTATCCCTCCAAGACTGAACCCCATAAGAGGGCTCCTTCCTGAGGGAGACCCTCACTGCAGTTGTAGCAAACCTCCTGGGATATCCTTATCCTAACTGGGCTTTATCATTTATTCATTCACTCATTTATACATTCATTCAACAAGTGTGATTTATTGGGGCCCCTGGGTGGCTCAGTCGTTAAGCGTCTGCCTTCAGCTCAGGTCGTGATCCCAGGGTCCTGCGATCAAGGTCCACATCAGGCTCCCTGCTCAGCAGGAAGCCTGCTTTTCCCTCTGCCACTCCCCTTGCTTGTGTTTCCTCTCTTGCTGTGTCTCTGTCAAATAAATAAAATCTTAGAAAAAAACAACAAGTGTGATTTATTGAGGTGTTACTATATGCAGATATCATCTAGATGTCGGTGATAGAGCAGTGAACAAAACAGACAGCATTCCTGCCCTCAGGGAGCTTTATATTCTATTGGAGGAGACCAACTAGAAACAGATAAATAAGGAAATAGTATAGTGTGTGGCAAATGTGTTATGGAGGAAAAGAAATCGTGGTAAAGAATTTGGAGAAGGTGCTCTGAGAACTAGAAGTCTCATAGCATGCTATCTCTCTGCAAACTTAATAGCATTTCTCACCACCTTTCTGAAACTGGACCTGGGTCCTGCAGTCATTCTCTTTCCTTTGTTCAAGCCTGGCCATCCACCGATGTCCATAACCCTGTGACCTCCTACCTCTTCTACCATCTAACTGTGTCAACAAGACCTCTTGCACCCACCTCCCTTATCCCCATATATTGTGTCTTGTGTTTTCATGCCTTCTTAATGTTTTCACTTCTGGTCCTCTGTTGATTCCCCCCATTCTTTTCCTCTGCACCCCAGGGAATCCATGGTTAATAAACCCCTTGACCTTTTGGCTGACCGCTCTCTCGCTCTTCTGTATGGGACACTGCATTGGAAGGCGTGTGTCATCACCCACTTTAAGGCCAAATGTGGTAAATCACCTTGCACCCTTTCTCAGCACTGCTCTCTATCCAGCTCCCGTCACTTCATTCATTTCTTGAGGAGCTGAGGACCTGACTCCACATCTCCTCTGTCTCCCCAACTCTCGTCATAACCCTTGGCAATGGCACCATCCTGGATCATCTGACCATAAATCTGGCCTCAAAATCCACTGGACCTTTTTAATAAGTTCACCTCCAACTAAACCGTAGCTGTTTGCTCCCACCCCTCCACCCAAATTCTTGTCCAGTTGGTACTTTTTCACCTCAGAAATTTTAACCTTTGGTGTACCATTCTCTAGCATCACTATATATCCTTCCAGCTGCCCCATTCCCTACTCCCTCCACCTCATTGACTTCATTGAGGTGTCCAGTCCCTTGACTTCCTTCAACTGCCCCAGCTCTTCCTTATATAGGCAAATACAGTCGTGTCCATCTTCATGTCCTTTCCTCAGAGGATGTGGTATCCATTTTTCCCCATATTTAAGGCCAGCCTATTACCTGAACCCCGAATGCCATCTCCTCTTGCTTGTTTCAGGACCTTTGCTCTGTTAATATTCCTCTCTCCTCTGTGGCACTATATCTCTGCCCTTTACCGGCCCCTCCCATTAGCCAAGCACTCGCAGGTTACTTCCATAAAAATAACTTTCTTACGTTAAGTAAATTAAGATAGGTCACTCCAAGAACACTATACAGTAATCTGGAATATTGATGGGAGATATACTGATATGAGATTTCATGTGAGATATATCTCACATGGAAAGATGATCACAAAAATAAGTTCAAAGGCATTAAGACAGATTTATTAACTGATTTTCTTTTTAAAATTTATTTCTCTATATTTTAATTTTTGTAGTAGAATACACATAATATAAAATTATCATCTTAACCAATTTTAAGTATACAGTCAGTGGTGTTACATTTATTCACAGTGTTGTGCACCCAATCTCCAAAACTTTTTATCTTGCAAAACTGAAACTGTACCATTAAACAACTTCCCCTTTCCCCCTCCTTCCCCAGTCCCTGCAACCACCATTCTGCCTTCTCTGTGAATTTGACTAGTCTAGGTACCTCATGTAAGTGGGATCCTGCAGTATTTGTCTTTTTATGATTGGCTTATTTCACTTAGCATAATGTCCTGAAGGTTTCACCATGTAGGATGTGGTGGAATTTCCTTCCTTTCTTAAGGTTGAGTATTATTACCTTGTATGTATATACCCCATTTTTAAATGATTCCATTCTTGAAGTTATTATTAGTATAAACACACACACACACGTAGAAAAGATTGTATATCAAAATGTTAACAGTGGTTCTCTCTCAATTGTGGAATTCTGAATACTTTTCATCTTTTTCCTGATCTGTACCTTCTAAAGTATTTACAGTGAGCACACTTCCCTGCAGTAAAAGCCAGAGGAGACCGGCCTTCAGTGGCTCTTCATCAGCTACAGTGGAGTCACGCCCATGATTGGCACCTGCCCTCCCCCCATCCCCCAGCTCATCTGTCATCACTCTGCTCTGAGCACCACAAAGCCCTGCTTCCTGTATACACAGTGGTTGGATGCCTTGGAGCCCCTAGGCCTCCACATCCCTGCAGACTCAGCCCACGGTCATTTCCTCCTTGCTTGCCCACCCTCTGCCCTCAGTGCCAGGTCAGTTCCTCCCTGAGGAGCTCCCTAATTCCCCATACCAGTCTCTGGTGCTGCACTTCTTTCCTGATTAACTATGAGCTGCTTGGGGGCAGGGACTCTGCCTTTCTCTGTGTATTCTCAGCAGTTAGCACAGAGCCTGGCAAACAAGCTGAGCAGCGTGGGGAGCCTCTGGTCACTCAGAGGGGCTGGATCACAGGATGCTGAGAAATGAGGTTGGAAAAGTAGATGGAAGACTTGCCCTGAGGCCCTTTTTCCACTACCCGCTGCTGCCCCTGGCATGAACAATGTAAAGATTTAAAAATACTTTACATTTTACTAAAAATAAATTTGATTTTCTAAAAGATTTTATGTATTTATTGGAGAGAGAGAGATAGCAAGAGACAGCAGGGAGGAGAGAGAGAAGTAGACTCCCCGCTGAGCAGGGAACCCGATTTGGGGCTCGATCCCAGGACCCTGGGATCATGACCTGAGCCAAAGGCAGATGCTTAACCAACTGAGCCACCCAGGCGCCCCTACATTTGATTTTTAAAATCACTGAAAGACACTACATTTTTATCTTAATAACACTGGTGAACTCTAGCCCGTGTCCTTGGTCACACTGACAGTGCCCGGTCTCCTATGGTGTTGGGCTCATAATGCATGTTTGGTAAATCCCTGTTAATCTCCTTGATAACCCTACTAGCTCCCTATGACCAAACCTCTCTTCCTTCAATTCAGCTGTTTTGACAAGCTGGAACAGGAGTTATTTAGAGGCATGGGAGGCCTTTATTATCACCCCCCACACGTCATAGGATAGTGACTAGCAGCCTACGCTACGTGTATGATTGATCCTGATCAAGACCCTTTGGAGAAATAAAGAAGTAAAAAGATGTACTACTGGCATGGCTTTGAGCACCCTGGTGAGTAGAAACAGCTAATGAATGCTTGCTTGCTGCCCTTGATCCTGCCAGCTACACTGGACTGGCAGCTAACATCATAATGTGAGTAATAGTTGTTCACACGGAGGAGCCATCATGGGCCACACACAGTTGGTAAAACCCATTTCAGGGGCACCTGGGTGGCTCAGTCGTTAAACATCTGCCTTCCGCTCAGGTCATCATCCCAGGGTCCTGGGATCGAGCCTGGCATCCGGCCCGCTGCTCCACGGGAAGCCTGCTTCTCCCTCTCCCACTCCCCTTACTTGTGTTCCCTCTCTCGCTGTGTCTCTCTCTGTCAAATAAATAAATAAAATCTTTAAACACACACACACACACACACACACACACACACACACACATTTCATAGGCTCGTACAGTTAGGTAGTTTTGGATGGTTCCCTTCCATTTAATGGAGGATTCTAGGTCTCCTTTAGGGGACGTGAAAGGGGCAGAAGGGAAAATGAAAAGTAGTTTTAATTACCGGGGAACTTAATCAGTTGGTGCCATCTTCAGCTTCTCCACCCACAGGGATTTATATTGGTTTTTCTTAAGGAAAGTGGCCCAGTGTGAGTGATTCACCCAAAGCACCTGAAATAATTTTAGCAAAAATTATTAACAGTAGGACACTTAGTGTTTGAAATGATACATTTTTCAACTGTTGAACCAATGTTTTGTTCATTGGCCTGTTTGCATCAGAATCACAGTGGCTTCCTTTAACGTTTCCTTCTTACCAAGACCAGGTTCTGCTGAAAGCTTGGCCAGACTGGATAGCCCTGTTGTCTTGTTTCCTTTTATTTTTGCTCAGTGGGCCACCAAAAGGAAGTTAGCGCATTATGCAGAATAAGCATTAGACTTGGAGATGTTAATTGTCTTCAAGTCCGAACCTCCCTCTCTACTGGCTGAATGCTTGGATGAGTTACTTAATTTATGGAAGCTTCGAGTTTCTGTTGTTCATTAGTAAAATGTGGATTTAGTATTTGTCTGCCTTGCTGACTAGACTGCAAGCTTCTGCACAGTAGGGGTTGTGGCTCAGCCATCCTTAGAAGCTCAGTACATGGGACGAGGCCTGGCAGGCAGGAATTCTGCAAATATTTGTCGAGCAAATCAGATTCCTCTTACTTACTCACCTCATAGGTTGTTTCGAAGAGCAGGTGGGACGTGCAGCAGTAGAGTGTAGTGTTGAGAGCAAAGCCTCTGGAGTCAGCCCCCTGGGTCCCGGTCCTGGCCCCAGCATTCCCAGCATTCCCAGCATTCCCAGCAGCGTGACGTCAGGCAGCTTACTATCCTGTGTGCGTCTGTGAAAGCACGTGCAGGGGCCTTCCTCCTAGGGTTGTTGAGTACTAGCTGGGCCTGGCAGTCAGAGGGTCAGGACTCTACACATACCAGCTCTTGGTATGACGTGTGAAAAGCTCTTCAAATTGCTGCTCAGGTGAAGGTGACCTTTTCTTCAGTGAGGTCTTGCCAAGTATTGGATGCTCTGAAATACTCTCAGTAGTGTGTCTTTCCCTATCGTATCGAGTGGTGATTCCACTCTGTTTCACGTTCTCTAAAGCCCAGGTAGGGTGCCTTTCACGTGGGCCCTTTAATCAAGACACTCATGCTCACCCTGATATAAAATATAAGGTTCAGAGAAGGCCCAACCTTGGACTGCCCAGGCCTAGACCTGCTGCCTGCCCCTTTCCCACTGTTTGCTGTACAGAAATAACTCTGGTCAAGTCCCAGGCATTACAGATTTGTAAGATCATGTTAAATAATAATGATTTCATATGTGACAACACTTAGTAGTCCCCACGCTGATTTCCCTGCTTCCTGCCTCTTGGCCACTTGAGTCTCTCGTGTGCAGTGCTGTCTGCTCATCTTCCCAGCATCTCACTTTCATAAGGTCTCCCCAACCCAGGAACCCCCCCGAGAAAGTATCTTATTTATGGGACCAAACCCAAGTACTAGCAACATTCAAGGCCATGCATAATTGGAACCTATTCTGTCTATTGCTTTATCTACTTATTTTATCTATTCTTCCAGTTCCTCTCTAATGTAGACTTTTTCTGCCCACTCACCTGAACACAGTCTTGGCTTCTTACTCTCATTTTCCTGGTTCTCACACCAAAATGCCCTGCCAGGTCTGTGCTATTTATTTACATTTGCCCACTGCTTTAGTAAGGGCCCACCTGCTTTGTCAGTCCTACCTCTTGTTGAACACTGATCAGCTTCGCCCTGTATGTTTGCATTTCCTTATGTTTAATTTAGAGCTTTGTTAGGTGCTATTTAAAAATGCTCACTGCAGACTCATTGTTCACTTGATGATATTATAAGCTTACCAGTTAGGCATTGAGGAAAACTGTACTTGTTTTATACGTATAGGTAAAAAAAAATAAATAAAAATGAACATTTTCCTCTTGGCAGCTGTAATTCCATGCCACTGCACATAAATAAAGCCCTAGAGCCCAGACCAAATGTGGTAAAACAAAATAATATTGTTGAGCAGGCAGGGCTGCTATTGCTATGATGGGACTCATCAGTCACTGCTTCTTGACTGTTAGAATACAGGAGACATCATGGTTAGAGTATAGAATTAAGAGCCGGAACCCTGAAATCATTTAAGTACATAGTGGGAATTCGGTAAATATTGTGAACATATTAGCCTGTGGCTTATTTTTGGCTCCCTCGCTGATGGAGACTGATTTATACATGTCAGTTCACTTCTCTGTACTCATTTAGTACGTCTTCTACAATACCAAGATTTCATCCAACTTGAGATGTAATGAAATAAAAGTGTGTTGTTAGAGTACAAACATATTACGTGTATCATGAGCATCAACATCTCCGTTTCCTTTCTCCCTCCCTCTTTTCTTTTTCTTCCCATTCTTGTGGATGGCATCTGAAACGCAGAGAGAGCTTTGGGCTCGGAGCTGTGCGGATGTGTAGAGGAGTAAACGGTACCCTCTCTCTCGCTAAGAAATCGCAGCCTAGCATGGGAGACACACGTGTGAACAACTGTGTTCTAACTAGAATATGAGATTGAATTAAATAAAAGTAAATGGTCATGGGGTGCCTGGGTGGCTTGGTCGGTTAAGGGTTCGACTCTTGATTTCAGCTTAGGTCATGACCTTAGGATCCTGGGATATAGCCCCACCTAGCCTTCACGCTCCACGGGGAGTTAGGCTTGAGGATTCTCTCCCTAGCCCTCTGCCCCTAACCTCCCCTAAAATAAATAAATAAATCTTAAAAAAAAAAAAAAAAAAGGTAAATGGTTACATAAGCAAACCAGGGAAAAGAAAGAGAAAGAAAGGGAAGCTTGAAAAGTATATAATTTACAATAAATCATACTAAGTTTCTAGTATGTGCCAAGCTCTGTGCTAGGTAATAATTATGTGACTGTATCCTCAGAGCAAGGATAGGAGGTAGGTAGGTGTATTAGTCTACTTTTCAAAAATAAGCTGGAACACACGGCGGAAGAGGCAGAGCTGGGATTGAATTCTAAACCGCTCTTTTACTATACCAACCTGTTTTTATGCCACTATAAAAGTTTAATCAGTAAATTAAAAGGTTTCAAGGGGGTACTTTTAAATAGCCACAAAGCTTTGCAGGGGCTCACATTCCCCTAGCAGAAATTAGCCAGGGTAAAAAGGAATAAAATGCAAAAAAATAACAGGCAGAAAAAAACAACTTTTTTAAAGAAAATATCCTTCAGTTTTGAAGCCTCTAAAGTAATGAATGCTAATCTCTTCTTTATTAATAGCCAAAAGAACAGGCAGAGACATTGAATGACTTATTTTGCGAATCTCCAAATAAAACTAACTTCCTTCAGGATTATTAAGTAGGTTTTAAAAAGGGACTTAAACACAAATTCTTACATGTAGTTGTGTTTCAACCACAATGTGTTTCATTCCAGATGAACTATAGAAACACTGTCAAATTCCAAATTAATCCCCTTGAGTTTTTTTTTTGTTTTGTTTTTAATTGAACTCTGGATATCTCTAAATTAATGTGGCAAGAGTGGCTTTCTTCACAGTACTCTAATTAACCCTCCAGGGACATTTATTTAAGTTTTTGTGTGTCTCAGAGTTTTGCGGGGATTTTTTCATGTGCATCTCTTATTATAGATAGTCTTAGATATTTTATGGTTTTTTAATGGTATTATAAATCTATTGTTTCCATTTTTTTCTGTATAATTAAAAGCTGTTTGAATTTTCATCTTTTATCCAACCCTTTATGTGAACATTCATTAATTCCAATAATATTTTAATTAATTCTCTGGTCCTATTATTGCAGAAAATAATTCTATTTCTCTATCTCTTACAACTAGGACCCCTTACTTCTCTTTCTTGTCTTACTGAATTGGTAAAAACTGCCAAAACCGTGTTAATAATCATGGTAACAGTGGTCATTCCTGCTAGTTTTGCTTAACACCAGAGAATGACACTGGCTGATGGTTTGTGAGAGATACTCATAGAATTCTTTAAAAAAATTATTTATTTATTTATTTGAGAGAGAGAGCAGAGCAAGAGAGAGAACACGAGTGGTGGGGAGGGGCTGAAGGAGAGGCAAAAGTAGACTTTCGATCCCAGGACCCGGGAATCATGACCAGAACCCGAAGGCAGACGCTTAACCAACTGAGCCCTCCGGGCGCCCCTCATAGAATCCTTCTATTCCTAATTTGCCTAGATATTTTGTAAGGGATGGGCACTGAGTTTTGTCAGATGTCTTTTCAATATCCTATTGATAATATTGATTTATTAACATATTGCATTACTCGATAATAATAATTATATATATCCTGGGATAAACTCTCCTAGGTCATGGTTTATTTTTCTCTTAGTATACTGCTGACTTTATGTGATATTTTCCATCTGGGTCTTTTTACTGCTGTTATCCCTCAGGGTTATTCATACATATAAGCATGCATATTATATACATGTGCATTTGGGGGTCACATTGTATGTACACTTTTTTTTTTCAAAGATTTTATTTTATTTGAGAGAGCGAGAATGAGAGAGAGAGAGCACATGAGAGGGGGGAGGGTCAGAGGGAGAAGTAGACTCCCTGCTGAGCAGGGAGCCCGATGTGGGACTCGATTCCGGGACTCCAGGATCATGACCTGAGCCGAAGGCAGTCGCGTAACCAACTGAGCCACCCAGGCGCCCAGTACGTACACTTTTTGTATTCTGAATTTTCTATTTATGTACTCTAAACATTTTCCTATGGCATTAGAAATTCTTCAAAACATATTTTTAATGGCTGTACAATATATTATAGATATATTATAGCTTATTTAACCCTTCCTCTATTCCTCCAGCTATTTAACCCTTCCTCCTGATTTCATTGCTTTAAGTTCTTCCTAATTTTTGCTGTTGCAAATAATGCAGAGATGAACATCTCTACATATAAACCTTCACTCCTATCAGTGGTTATTTCCATAGTGTATTAGTTTCTAAGCACTACACCAATCTTAGTGCCTTAAAACAGCAGAAATTTATTCTCTCACTGTTCGAGGCCAAAAGCCCAAAACCAGGTGTCAGCGAGGCCATGCTCCCTTTGAAGGCTCTAGGAAGAGAATCTTCCCTTGCCTCTTCCGGTTTCTGGTGGCTGCTGGAGCTCCTTGGACTGTGGAGCAGCACTCCAGTGTCTTCCTCTGTCTTCACATGGCCTTCTTTCCTGTGTGTGTCTCTGTGTCCTCGCCTTTCCTTATAAGAACACTAGTCATTGGACTTAGGGCCCACCTAAATCCACGATGGCATCTTCTCATGGTACTTCATTACATCTACCAAGGTCCTATTTCCAGATAAGGTCGAGGGTTAGGACTTGGACATGTCTTGAAGGGGACACAGTTAACTCAGTATACTTTCCGTGAGTAGAAATACAAAGTGAAAGGATAGGAGCTTTCTTAAGCCTCTTCATACTTAGGACCATATTGTTTTCCAGAATGTGTTAAGAGGGCCTGGCTTATTTATCATCCGTGGTATAGAGAGTACCCATTTATCTACATCTTCACCTGCATTAAGCATTACCATTTATATATATATATATATATAAATGGTAATATATTATATATATATATATATTTGCCTCTCGGATAGGGTAAAAAAGGAAACTCATTATTTTTAAATTTCATTCCATCAATTGTTGGGAAAGTTGACGACATTTTTATGTACTTACGGACATTTGTAAATCTATAAAATCTTTGTTCAAGCCTTTTGCCCATTTTTCTTTTGATACATTAGTTGTTTTCTTATTGATACTGTCATTATACACGAAGAATATTAGCCCTTTGTCATATTGCTTGTAAATATTTTCCCAGTTTGTCATTTACCTTTTAATTTTACAAAAGTTTAGCCGTACGTGGTCAAGGATATCAGTATTTCTCTTGTGATTTCTTCGTTTCTAAAGTTCAGAAAATGCCTCCCTATCCAGACATTATCTAAAATATTTACCTAAGTTTCCCAGCCATGTTAGAGTTTCAAGTTTTATATTTTACTCTTTATCTATGTGTATGATATAAGGATCTAAAGAGATGGGGTTTCCCCCCATTTTAAAATTGGTTTTTCCCAGCACATTTATTCAATAATTCCTGTATTCCTCATTAATTCCTTTAAAGCAGTGGTTCTCAAGCAGAAGTGATTTTGCCTCTCAGGGAGATCTGACAATGTCGGGAGACCTTTTTGGTTGTCATAACAGGGATAGGAGTGTTATGGGCAGCTAGGGGCTAGAGGTGGGGATGGTGCTGACCATTGTACAATGCATCCCTCGCCCCCCACAAGAAAGAATTATCCAGCTCAAAATGTCAACAGCGCTGCTGTTGAGAAACCCCTATTTTACAGTTTATTTTAGACTAGTGGGCCTTCACCGTATTAGATATTAGTTGTCCTTAAATATGGAAACCATAGCTGCTACTCACTCCAGAACCTACTACGCAGAGTTTCCGGTGTGAGAAACAACTCAGTCCCAGGTTAGTGCCTACCTCTCCTGGGGCCGTTCTTTCGTTTTTCCAAGGAGGAGGCCATTTTTGATTACTCTTTCTACATATACAACGCATCTCCTGACTGGAGGTTTCATGGCCTCTCCGCGTTCTGGTTTTCGTGTGTACTCTGCTGTCGATGGTGCGATCGGTTTTCCTGATGCCTCAGCATTCCCACTGGCAGGCAGTAGGCACCCTGCAGAGGCCAGCTGCGCAGTGTGGTAGGCTGGCGCCCGCTACACGTTCCTCTCTCTCCGGCCCTCCCTTGACTGTGACCTAGTGACATTCAGGCGCACCACGAAGCCCCCTCCCGCCCTTCGCGTGTGCCCTCCCCTCCAACCGCTAGTAGCGCGGCCGGCCGGCAAGGGCTCACTCCCTCTGCGCCCCCCTGTGTGGTGGCGCGGCGCCCGGGGATCCCCACCCACGTGGTCCCCCGCCTGTCCTGCCGCCTCCCTCCTCTAGGACTTGTGGAAGTTGTCAGTCTCTTTCACTTTCATACGCCCCTTCGCGGTGTTGTTCCACGCCCGCACCAGATTCATCAGCCCCCCCCCCCCCCCCCCAAAAAAAAAAAAAAATCAGTAACAATTACTCCTTACACTTGGCGAGGAGGTTGGGCTGCTCTAAATAAGGACGGAAAACCCCACGGAGATGCCCTTGGATGCTCACGGGCTGACGACGTGGCTGTGGCGATGGGGCCCCACCTTTTTGGACTCACTTGCGCTGCCTCGTCTTGCCCGGGACAACGCTGCCCGGAGCCCCCATCCGAAGGTGCGGGTCCTGTCCCAGCCCCGTGGGACCTCCCAGGACCCCGCCTCCCAGCCCGATCCTGGCAGTGGAGGGAAAGGCGTCTTGCGGCTCCCGGGCGTCATTTCCCAGGCTGTCCCGAGCTTGTGCTCCGGAGGGAAGAGCCCCTGCCGGTGTCTTGGCTAGGACACTGCGGAGTGTTAGTGTGCCCTAACCCCGTCCTCACCGTCCAGTGTGCCTTTGAGTGACACTCAAGAAGGGAGAGTACGGCTCCATTCCCATTCTGTGTCAGACGCCCCCCACCGCGCCCGCCATCGGAGAGTCCACCGTGGGGCCCTGTAGGGGTCCCTGCTCCCGGGGTTGGTGACCCCTTCTCTGCTGCATCCCTTGCAGCTGGCCCTTTCCCGTGCCAACCCCATAGGGGTATCATGGATCGCATCCATGCAAACTGGTGGCTCCATGTGAAAAACAGAAGGGGTGGGATGGGGGGAGGGGAGCGCTTTCATCCTGACCCCCCAAAACACGAGGAGGTTTCTCAGCTCCTTTGAGGCTACAGATCTCCCAGTCAGTGCCTGGGCATTTTCAAGGGCTGCTACCTACTGACATGTTGAGAGTGTCCTTAGAATTAAATTGTCACAAAACAAAGCATTTAAAAGACAAAGTTGAGGCGGAGATTGCTCTCCTACTTGTAGATCCTAGCCCCTCAGAATTGATTGGGACCCCCTAGAGAGGGAGTCACCTCACAGCAGGGGCCACTCTTGACCACCACGAACTTGTCAGGTAGGCAACCAAAAATCTGTATCATTTAGTGCTTTTTGGGTTCTGGTAACTACATACTCCTCATTTACCAATTTTACTTAATTAAATTCAACAGGGGAGGTGCCTGGCTGGCTCAGTCAGAAGAGCATGTGACTCTTGATCTGGGCGTCGTGAGTTCGAGCCTCACGTTGGGCGTAGAGATTACTTAGATAAATAAACTGGAAAAACTTAAAAAAAAAAATCAACAGGCACTCCTGTTGGTGTCTTCAAATGAAAACTTCACTGTAGAGGTTTTGGCAACCTCTTCTCATGCCTCCTGGAAATCTCTGGACCATTTATGATGGTCACTGGTTGCCCCTGGGCTTCTGATGAAAGAAAACTGCCCCTCTCCATCTCATGTTACACTCCATTGAAACCTCAAATGACTGGCTACCTACTGGGCTGTCCTGGAAATAGAGATTCTCACAGATCCTGAGCCTGGGACCCTCCATACCCAGCTGCACGTTATGCTTTGGATTAAAACAACACTCCACAAGCTTGCTATGTCTACTGAGGCCTCCTAAAGACAAGATGGAGCCAAACCTGGACCCTCTGGCATATTCCCCCTGCAGGACTTCCCCTGTCCTCAGTTTCTTGCCAGACACCAGGGTGCTAAAGGAGGTTACCACTCCTCCAGACCCCTTGGCTACCTGGAGAACCTCCTGGGATTAACCGAGTAAATAGCAGTGGGGGTTCATGGCCTGTGCGAATGGCACTACTAGCCATCACACAGGCTGGAGGTCAGTAGGATGTTGTTGCTTTCTATCCCTCAGCCAGAATGTCCCTGATAAAGAATGGGGCCCGAGAAACAACATACTTGGCCAAACACCAGGCTGTCATCTTAGTGCCACATATCCTGGCCAGTTATGGCCCCGTCCTCACATTTATTATAAGCTGTTGGGCCATTGCCTAAAAATTATCTCTGTCAGAGAAAATATTTTAGAAATCTCTTGCCTCACAGATAGCCAAAATATAAATCGAAATCACACATGCCTCTGCATGTATTAAGGCCGCAATACACGGCTTTGCCAGGACACTCCTTGTTTCTTTCAGAGTTACAGACATTACTGGTAGTAACAAGACACACATTTTCACTTTTCAAAATACATAATGCTGGACTCTTGAAAGAAGGTAGTCAATGGAACTTTCATGATAGGTTCCAGGTAATTGGCTTAATGGAGAGACATAAGGTCTTCTCAGACAACTCCTTTGCAAACACTAGTGCAACAAATTAAAGTTCTCCATCTTGCCCCAGGCCTTAACTTATTTTTTTTATAAAGATTTTATTTATCCATTAGAGAGAGAGACAGCATGAGCGGGAGAAGGGGCAGAGGGAGAAGGAGAATCATGCTCTCCACTGAGCAGGGAGCCCGACTTGGGGCTCAATCCCAGGACCCTGGGCTCATGACCTAAGCTGAAGGCAGACATTTAACCCCCTTAACTTATTTTTATAAAAGTTCAATCTTATCCCCATCTCATAGGGCTGGAGGCCAGAGGAGGGGCACATACTCTCCCGGGACTCATTAACCATAGATTGTCCCACCAGCCAGAAAGCTTGCTTCTCTGATGGGGGACCAGTTTGAACTTAAACTTCCACCAAAAACTAAAACAAAACCCTGTCAGGTGTGGCTGTTGACTGTCGGTCTGGTTACTGCTGGTCCGGGTGCTTTCACTGGTTTATAATCTGGAGACTCACTCAAGCGGATACCCAATCCCACATCCCAGACAACATTGCCCTGGCCCAGAATCTCACAGCTAGAGATGACATGGCCCCGGATGATGTTGCTCCAATCCAAGACCTCACCAAATTGGAGGTGACTTCACTTCTTACGCTAAAATCTCCACCCCAGGAACACCCATGGCCCACCTCTCCTATGGCACAAAGTGGACACAGGCTATTTTGTGCTTTTCTGCCTGAGTTTGCTGTCTGCTTTAGCCCATGATTCTCGTAAACTCCTTACTCTCTGCTAAAACGTACACCCAACACTTCCATGCCTCAAAGGAAATTTGGTATAGGTTACTAAAACTAATGGAGATTCTTGCTTTCCTCAGGAGGCACCTGCCAGATATCTGTCACCCCCACCCCCTGGGGAGAGGATCACCCACTCCCTGATGCCTTTTCCTTTTCCTACTCACCCCTCCCCCAGATTTCCACCATAATCTCTTGCCTTGTGTCTCCGACCATGACCACCACAACCACTCTTTCCCCTTGGTTGAGCACAACACCTCTTTCTCAGGTACATTATGCTCTAAACGATGACACCTTCAGGTACTACTGTGGCCCAAACTCAGAGACCCAGAACTTTATGTATGTGTCCATGTTGCCTCCCCCGCATGTTCCCCACTTCAGCCACACCCCACAGAAGCAGCCAGCGTCGGCACCGGTGAGGAAGCCTTTCTCAAACAAAATCCAATCGTAACTGCCAACCAGCACCTTTCAGCAGCCCTTTCACATCCTTCCAAGGCTGCACGAAACATTGTCCCTGAGGCAACAATCCATGAGTCTCTAACCCAAATGGTAACAGACTGGCCCTCGACTATTTACTAGCCAGGGAAGGAGGGCTTTGTCCATTCAGGGTACTTCCTGCTATATGACATTATTAACTCTGGGCAGGTACAGGCCAGACTACAAGGAATGGGCCCAGAGGTAAAGATTTCTCATAATGTAACCAACATCTTCCAACAGATTCCCTTAAAATCGGAGATACCTGGTCTCTTCTGTTGGCTGTTGCCCACAGAGTAGGGTGCCTGGTTGCACTTATTCTCATCAGATGCCCAATAGGACTTTTCTGAGCTGTCACCCTTATCAAAGTTTGCCTTCCAGTGGCTAAGTCAAGCTGTCCCACTCACCCTTAACATCTCCACAACCCAGATGCAAGTGTTAGCCCTCCCAGTTAGTATTGTTAATGATGTTGAGGCACCGTAGGATCGATTGCATTATAGCTTTTAAAAACTTCATACTAAAAAAATAAAAAAAATAAAAACTTCATACTTTTCCGATGCCCCCGCATCCCTACTACCAGGCTATGAGTACCCTTGCCCTGGCAGCCAGGTGCACCAGTGTGATAAAGCTGGTCCCTGCCACGAGTACGCCTTCTCACCCTTCCCTGACTGTGACAAAGTGACCTTCAAACGCACCAGTGAAATGCCTTCCCTTCTTTTATTTGTGCCCTCCCTTCTGACCCCCGATTAAAGCACTTGCACATGGGTTCTCCCTCTCGCTCCACTCCCCTCTCGTGGCTGGAGTGGGCATCCTCCCATGTAGCCCCTGAGTGGAATGCCATACCTCCCTCTTCGAGGACCTGTGCATACAGTTTCTTTCTCTTCCGTACTTCTCTCCATGGTGTTATTCTGGGTCCACACCTGACTGACCAAACCAAACCAAACCAAACAAAAAATCATTTTGGGGCGCCTGGGTGGCTCAGTCGGTGAGCATCCGACTCTTGATTTTGGCTCAGGTCATGATCTCAGGGTTGTGAGACTGAGCCCCGCATTGGGTTCTCTGCTGGCCATGGAGCCTGCTTAGGATTCTCTCTCTCCCTCTGCCCCACCGTGCCCCCATAAAAATAAAATAAAATAAATAAATAAATAAATAAATTTTTAAAAACCCCATTTTAAGTAATATAATTACTCCTTACACACATGTACCTGTGGCTTCCCTAGTCAAGTTGCTTTCCTTGCATGTTAGTGTCAAATCATTCCAAACATAGCCTCCATATTGGGTTTTAAAAGATGCAGCCGGTTTCTGATGATGCAATAATTGACACATGGAAACAATTTTACTTTTGTAACTTAATGCAGGAATCTGTCTTGGGACTCTTCAGTTAATTTGTTTGTTGCTTTTTGTAAAAAAAACACATTTTTATTACTGAAGTTTATGATGTACCTTATGTATATCCTTTAAGTCTATGATCTACTTTGACATATGTTAGGACAGCCCCCTTATTGACTCCCATTCTAGATGAAGTTGGAATTTTACTGAAATTTTATGAAACCTACATAAAGCTGGGGTTGCTAAATTTTAATGTGTATTAGAATCACTTGGGGAGCTTGGTAAGAAGACAGTTTTCTTGAAAACTTCCCCCTCCCTCTCTCGTGATTCTGTTAAGTCTGGGTTCAGCCCAAGAATCTGCATTTTAATAATCATCAAGGGATGGTAAGGCAGTCATCCTTAGACTCCATTTAGAGACACACTGCTGTGAGCAATTTGCACAGAATTGACAACTTCTTACAGTCTCTTCATTTATTTGGATCTTCTTTTTACCTTTTAGCAAAGTCCTTCCTTCAGATGTTACATCTTGCACACTGTGAATTTTTTTTTCCTATTATATCTTGTAATTGTTATTGCTAGTACACAGAAAGGCTATTGATTTTTAGATGTTTGTTTTTTATCCAGCCACTTGGCTAACTTCTCTCATTAAATGTAATAGTTTTTCAGTTAAACTCTGTGCATTGGTGAGGCGAGGGGGAGATTGGCACATCAGCTCAGCACCAGGGCACACTTGATTTTGCCTCCTTCCGACCATTATACCTATCATATCTAGTTTATGTGTCACTGCATTGCCCAAAGCTTCCAGAACATTGCTAAATAAACACTCAAAGAGCCCCCCCCCCCTTAATTTGTTCCTGACTTTAAGGGAATGCCTTATTATGGTTTCACGGTTAAGAATGGTTCTGGCTAGGGCACCTGGGTGACTCAGTTGGTTAAGCGACTCCCTTCGGCTCAGGTCATGATCCTGGAGTCCCGGGATCGAGTCCCGCATCGGGCTCCCTGCTCAGCGGGGAGTCTGCTTCTCCCTCTGACCCTCTTCCCTCTCATGCTCTCTATCTCTCATTCTCTCTCTCAAATAAATAAATAAAATCTTAAAAAAAAAATGGTTCTGGCTATTGGTTTTATTTGTATTATTTTTTTAAAGATTTATTTATTTACTTTAGAGAGAGAGTGGGTATGAGGCCAGGGAGGGACAGAGAAAGAGGGAGATAAGCAGACTCCCTGCACAGCAGGGAGCCTGCTGCAGGGCTCGATCCCAGGACCCCAAAATCATGACCCGGGCCAAAACCAAGAGTTGGACACCCAACTGACTGAGCCACCCAGGCGCCCCGGTTCTGGCTATTGATTTTAGAAAGATCTTTCTAAATTTATGGAATTAAAATTTAAGGGACTAGTTTACTAAAAAAAAGAAAAAGAAAAGGGAAATAGCTTGCTGTTCCTGGTCTTCTTAATGCTGCTGCTGCCGGGACGTTTTTAAATAAGGAACGGGCGTAGGAACTGTAGGGAGGAAAAAGGCTTTGTTCTTACGCCCTCTTAAATTCTTCACCTGGGACCCTGTAAATTGGGTTGACGAAAGGCAGATGAACAAAGGAAAACAAAGTTTAGTAGCATGTGAATTCCCACTTACACCGGAGCACCCAGGGTTGAGTAACTCAAAAGAAAAACAAATTAGGGGTCCGTATATCTAACTTCCCAGGGGAGGAGAAGAAGGGGCACTTCTGGAAAAGCAGACAACTTTTTGGGAAGACTTGTGGGCCCTTGGGAGAATAGACAGGAGACATGCTAGTGTGTGAGTGAGTGTCTGGGTGTAGAGTCACTCCTGGTGGGGGATTTATGACAATTGATTTCTTTGGGGAGGCTCTTCTTATAGATAGATAAGGAATTTCAGGAACTCCAGTGCCTTTGCCCCAAAACAATTCTTATGTCAAAGAGGTATGCTTTGGGGTGGCACATCCTGCCTGATCCCCTTCAAATCTTAGTGCCTTTCAGTGTCTATTTAAGGAGTAAAATTGTTTTTCCTTTTTTTTTTTTTTTAAAGGATATAAAATTTCTAACCCGTCGAGGCTCCTGGGTGGCTCAGTTGGTTAAGCATCCAACTCTTGATTTTGGCTCAGGTCATGATCTCAGGGTGCTGGGATCGAGCCCCACATTGGGCTCTGCCCTCAACAGGGAGTGTGCTTGAGATTCTCTCCCTTCCCCTCTACTCCCCGCCTCTCTAAAAATAAATAAATCTTTTTAAAAAGTTTCTACCCCATCTTTACCCTTCTGAAATAACTCATACTTAGTTGTGGCTTATTCTTCTTATTCATTTATTCTGAATTTTATTCCCTACAGTTGCAGTCTCTAACTGTGAGATATTTTCGTTCTAAAAAGTAGCTTGCCTGCCAAACCACAGTTGTCAAAACCAAGGTTTTAAAGATTAGGGTAAGGCACTGACTTCAGTTTTGAATATGAACTAAATTCAGTAAAGGGAAAGTTCTAGGAGGTAAGCTCTTCCAAAACAAACCAAATTTGTTGATATTAAAACCCATGCAGAGGGGCACGTGAGTGTTTCAGTCAGTTAAGCGTCCGACTTGATTTCGGCTCAGGTCATGATCTCGTGGGTGGTGGGATCGAACCCTGAGTTGGGCTCCACACTCAGCTGGGGGAGTCTGCTTGAGGCTTCTGTCTCTCTCTTTGTCCCTGCCCCTGCCCGTGTGTGCTCTCTCTCTTTCTCTCTCTCTCCCTCTCTCTAAAATAAATCTTTTAAAAAAATAATAAAACCTGTGGATAGGTAACTTTTTTCCTGATTCACATTCTCTAATTGATCAGAAAACATTTTTGGGGTTTCATAATTCACTGAGAGACTGAATATGCTTTGAAATCTCCCTTGTTTGTTTTTACAAATTTGGCTAAATATTCCTTAAACTATGGTCATTTAAGAAAATTATTGAAGTACCTACTGGCATGTTTTGAAGAGGCTTCCTGATGATTGATCCACATATAGGGAAGGCAGAAGCCAAGAGATCTTTCTGATCCACTCAATAGATGTACCTGTAAGATCTAAAGACAGCAATAATTGTTGTCTTATTTGTTTGTTTAAGGGCATAAGCTATGGATATGTAAAAAAAAAATCAAGAATTTGTAATTTTTGGTAAAGAATTATAAAACTTGATGAAGTTTTATATCAAAAATATTTATTCTGGGGCGCCTGGATGGCTCAGTCGGTTAAGCGCCCAGCTCTTGGTTTCAGGTCAGGTCCTGGAATTGATCCGCACAGGGGCCTCCCCGCTCAGTGGGAAGTCAGCTTGTCTCATTTTCTCTCTGTCCCTCCCCCTGCTCACACACGTGTTTTCTCTCTCTCTCTAACATAAATAAATCTTTAAATATATTTATTCAAATATTCAAATCCTTATTCAAAAATGTGAGAGATGATATCTTTTTATTCAGAAATAAAATTAGTCTATATGTTTTTTGGAGATATACTCATCAGTTTTTGGTATCAGAAATACCCTACTTTCAAAAGAATTTGGGTAGCTTCCCATAGTTTTCCATGTTATAATATGAGTTGGAACTAGAGTATAATATATTTAGCTTTAAAATGGGCTTTTCCTTAGAAGTTTGAAACTGTTAAAGGATAATATTTAGAATTTGGCAAATTCGTGACTCTCCTGCAGATATAAAAATGAACATGTGTTACAGACTTTATTGTAGGCATTAATCAGTGAGGGAACCAGGCAGATGTTATAACCAGTTCAAAGAGAATTTTTTAAAAAATTTATAGATCAACAGTGTTGAATTATAGATTAGCAGTATTGAAATGAATGAATAAGTGAGCAAGTGGAAGCAGAAGTGGGTTTTTCACAGGGGAATCAGTTGAACTCCCACCAGGCAGAATAGAATCTGCATGTCCGTAGATAAGAATGATTTTGTCTTGCTCTCGGTTACTTAGAATTTACAGTTGTAAACTACCTCATGTGCAGAACCCTCCCGGCCCTCTCAGACAAAATTCATGACTTCCTCCTCCGTTTGCCCATAGCACTTCATTCATGCCAATTACATCACACTTGTTGTATTATAGTTAACTAAGAGTACTTCCTCCTCCGTAGATCATAAGGTCTAGGGTTATTGTTGCTCTTTACAGTTTCCAGCACCAGGCACAGTGTCTGGCATGAAGGAGATCTGTGTCATAGCATCACAAATTACTTTAATTTCCTCTGCTTCCATGAGCCCTTTTCACTCTCTCTCACCCTTTCTTTATCTTCCTGGGTCCTGGCTTCTGGGTGTGACTAAATCATCAGCATGAGATCTTACCACCCAAAAGCATTGTTTTCATTGGATTCACGGTTTCAGCCTCTTCATATCTATCCGACAGGGCTCAAAGAGAGAAGCAAAACCACAAATGGAGATAGACAGAGATAGAGAGAGAGAGAGATATAATATATACATGATTGATTACAGGGATTTGAATTGAACACAACTGTAGAACCGGTTAAACTGTGCATAGCTGTTTCCCTTCCATGCTTGAAGTCCACTGGGTAGACACTGGGAAGGAACAGATGCATGAGAAAGGGGCGTGAGGGAAAGTGAAGGCAGACTGAATCCCATGAGCACACAGTGGAACTCATGAGCATGAACTGGAACCCACGAGAACAGACGGGGACCGAGTCCATGCTCCTGACTCCAACCGTGATGAAGTGGATGTCCCACCCGAGAAGCCGGTGCCTCCCTCATGGAACGAACACACTCCTGACCCAGCAGTTGGAGAAGCTGAGGGGGATCTGGGCGGAGGCGAGCAGCTGCAGACCCAGAGCTGCCCTGCAGCAGGAGGGAGCCCGCAGATGACCCGCCATGTGTGGGAGCTACAAAAGCACCTGCCCCAACCCTCCGACATAAAAGCAGAAAGGCTCTGTGCACCTAAAAATCATTCCCAAATAAAGCTTGTTTGTTTTGTGTTTTTTTTAATGGCTCCTGCTTCACTTTCACTTCCAAATCTCTCTCTCTCTTTTTTAAAGATTTTATTTATTTATTTGACAGAGAGAGACACAGCGAGAGAGGGAACACAAGCAGGGGGAGTGGGAGAGGGAGAAGCAGGCTTCCTGCGGAGCAGGGCGCCCGATGTGGGGCTCGATGTGGGGCTCGATGCGGGGCTGGATCCCTGGCTCGATCCCTGGACCCTGGGACCATGACCTGAGCCGAAGGCAGACGCTTAACAACTGAGCCACCCAGGCGCCCCTTACCTCCAATTCTCATGTGAAAATATTTCTTGTAGCCCACTCTTAGCCAGAAACCTACAGGGAAGGTAATTCTGGAAAACTTAACAAAGCCAGCACAATATCCATGTGTCTGATTCCGAAATACCTGAGGTTTACTCTGTGAACCGAAAAATCTGAAATATGGGCAATATTTTGCCAAAAAAGCCACTGTGGGCTGGTGGTGAGGGAAAACCCTTCATAGATTGGCTGGCAATGGAATTGGTTCCAGAAAGATGGGTTAAGAACTCCATGGGGGAAGGCTAAGACATCCCATGGGAGACAATCACGATTTACAACAGAAGACCCTCAGTCGCCAGTAAAAGGCATAATTATGCTGAGTTTATTGTCTTTCCTGGGGTGAGATAGATTTGAGAAAGATTATCAGTAAGATTTCAAAGCAAAGCCATCTAAATTTAATTAGACCATCATCCGCGCATTATAGTTCATTGAGGTTTTTTTAGGAAGTGGTGAGTGTAATAAAGGATAATAGAGTTTAGTAGAAATGTAGTGGGCAAGAGCGGGGACTCAACCACTTACTAGCTGTGTGACCCTCAGCAAGATGTTAAACCTTTGTAAGCCTCTGTATACTCGTTTGTAAAATGGCAGTAGTAATGGTCTCTACCCCACCGGGTTCTTATGAGGACTTGAGAATTCATATAAAGTGCTTTGCAGAATATTAGGTGCATAGTATATTAACTGCTGCCAATATCTTATCATCATCGTTGTGGTCGCTCTTATTTTATTATTGATCTAGGAAATGCTTTCCACGCATGTTGATTTCCAGAGTCTCAGTAATACCTTTGTCCACTCAAAGCGGCAGGCCAATTTAGCAAATGGGGCCAACGTTGACTGTCAGAAGAAATTTGCTCTAGTTATTATTATTTTTTTTAAGATTTTATTTATTTATTTGACAGAGACACAGCGAGAGAGGGAACACAAGCAGGGGGGTGAGGGAGGGAGAAGCAGGCTTCCTGCGGAGCAGGGAGCCCGATGCGGGGCTCGATCCCAGGACCCCGGGATCATGACCTGAGCCGAAGGCAGACGCTTAACGACTGAGCCACCCAGGCGCCCCTCTAGTTATTTTTAATGCTTCCTTTAGTTGCTCTTGTCTTCTCAACCCCAACCCCAAAATGCATTCCTCCACTTCCCAGTAAAAGATCTCTTTCCTCTAAGAAATGGGCCTTGCCGCTTTTCTGATCCCCTGCTCTACCAGACGTTGGGTGAGGATGGTTTGAGAACCCAGGGTGCAAACGGCTGGAGACACAGGCACCCTCCCGGTCAGTGATGTGGGCAGCAATGGTCCTCCACAGGGAGGAGTGAGGTGAGGTTAAAGTGACTGATGGCCTTCCCGAAGCAGGGGCTAGGGACTTGTTTTATGAGGCCACAGAAAAACAGACTGCTGTCCACCTCAGCCACGGGTGTCCTCCTATAACCATTAACAGGAGCTGGTAAGCCTTCGTCGGCCTGAGAGAGAGAACTGGGTATCTCTTGATCTTTGTTGAACAATTATAAACAAAGAATGGAATGTTATCCTTTAATTAAAGAGCTACTCTAACCTCTTTCTTTATCCTGATTATCACTGAGTTTCCATAAATCCTTATCTCCTCTAAATCTGCAGTCTCATTTTCTTTCCCCCGCCCCCCATCTTAATTAGGTTTTCTGGTTTGTGGCCATTTTAACTGGAGAAAAATCACTGAAGTATAATTTGGAAATGATAGTCCCTTCTAGTTTTAACTACTCAATTCCAGTATTGATTGGATCCCCAGAATGTACTTTCATTTACATACCTCTCTTTTAGAACAAAATCTATGGATCCCATCAATGCGCTAACCTTTTCTCCTTTACTGAGCCCAAACTCACATTACTCCAAATGCAAAAATTCCCTCAGTGGAAATAAATTAAAGGGTTTCTATTTATTGAAAGGTGTGTCCTGCAGGTACTACCTCGGAGATGTTTCTAAGAATGAAACGCCATCAAGCATTCTTTCTGCTTTCGCCTCCAGACCCCCAAAGTATTTCTTGAATCCATCTCTTTCATGATCTCTCCACAGCTCCTGCTTCGGTTCAGGATGTGGGTGTCTCTCTCCAGGAACACTGCAGTAGCTCCCACGCCCCCCCCCGATATTTCCATACTGCAGCCCCACTGAAATCCTCTTCACTGGCAAAATAGGTTCCAAACTGAATCATGTTTCCAAGGCTTTGTTCAAGCTCTCCCTCCGCCCAGAATGCCCTTTGAAGCTTTGTTTGCTGGCGAATTCCTTCAGGACCATTTTAAATGTTAACTCCTCCTTTAATCTCTTCCCAGCTCCCTCAATTGGGATTATGCATGCTTTATTTTGGGCTGGGTAGAGCTTGCTGGTATTACAAAAACTGTTACATTTGCATTTGTAATTATTTCATTGTGTTTGTCTTCTCTAGATGCCCTGGGGGCAGAATCCTTCATAATTGTACCTAACCCACTCACTACCCAGTGCAGTACCTGAGGCAGGGAGGCACTTGGTTAATACTTGTTGAATGAATGTAAATACGATCTTGTTTTTTTAGCTGGGTATATAAGAAAGGAAGACATAATAAAGAAGACAATTACTTGGATATTTTTCTGAAGAAACTAGAGAAAGCTGCAAGTAACTGGTTTGCAATTTAAAAGAAATGGGCTATTCATTCACTGCTAGAGGATGAAATTCTGGGCTCCCAACACACACTTCTCTCTCTTTCGAAATGCATAGTGCCTAATGTACAATGCATGTCTTGGAGAAAAAAAAAAAAAAAACAAAACTTTTTTTTTTTTTTTTTTTTTGCTGTCCCCAAAAAAGAAAACCAAAGAACAAAATGGTACTTCTGAGAAAAACTTAGCTTGTGCAACCTAATTTTGAATTACAGTCATGGTTTAAAGTTTTGGGGGGTTTTTTTTTGTGTGTGTGTAAGATTTTATTTATTTATTTGACAGAGAGACACAGCGAAAGCAGGAACACAAGCAGGGGGAGTGGGAGAGGCTTTCCGAGGAGCAGGGAGCCCAAGGTGGGGCTTGATCCCAGGATCCCGGGATCATGACCCAGCCGAAGGCAGCCGCTTAACGACTGAGCCACCCAGGCGCCCCTAGTTAAAATGTTTTAATAAAGCAGGTCATTTTGACCCAACATGCTCTTTCCTCTCATTCTTTTAACATCATCTAGAATGCATCAGGATCATGCAGCTGGCTTATCTGGATGGCCTGTCAGGACAGTACCCATTGTGATTCTATGCGTTAAGATGCCAAAATTTCTTTGTCTCCCAAATCAGTGTAAAGCATCTCTTTATCTTTATAAATCTATCATTTAATACTCATCAGGAAATAAAACTGTGAGTGCTCGTGACCTCTAACTGATTGCCAGAATATGTTCTGGGGTGTTTTATTGGAGCTTATTCCCATCGCGTCAGCCCCTTCAAGAACATTCACTGTTGTGGTCTCTCCACGTTGTCTCGCCTTGGTCAGGTGTGGATTTTGGTGAGGTAGCAAGGACAGGGCACACCCTGGCTAGCTCACTGTTCCCAACCAGAGAACTCCCAAAGAGAGGTGTGAATAGAACATGGGCATGTGCTTCCTGTGGCCTCCTCGCCTCTTTCTCTACCTCCCATGTCTTTATGTTTCTGGAGAATACTGTAAACACATAGTGAATTTAATCCTCCGAAAGCACTGCCTTCACCTTATTGCTCAATAAGGTGATGTACTCCCCCCCCCCCCCCCCCCCCCCCCCCCCCCCGTTACCCAAGAATGTATTTCCCCTCATCCCCCTCCCCAAGCGAGGGTGGCGGGCTCCTTACAGCCTGGCTGCAGATGCCTCCCCTGCCTTGCCTCCCACTTCACATCTCCCCAACCAAATGCTCCTCACCATCAGCCCCGCTGCCCCACAGATTCTTCTCCACAAATATTTTCTACTCCCTTTGCAGTTTCTCTGCTAATAGCCTTGTGTTCCCTCTCAGTATGTTGCAATTATATTCATCCTCCAAGGCGCAGCTCAAATGTCACCCTCTCCACAGACCCTGTCCTCACCCCCATAGTCAATCACTCTTACTGTGTAGACATAGATCTTCGTTTTCAATGTATGCACAGCAGTCATCAGCTTACTGCTTATGCCGTAGTTATTTGTGTCCACATTTATGTTCCCTTGAGCCAAGGTTCCTGCTTTTGTTTTACTCTTTTAATTCCTATATTTCCCATTTCCAAATATAGCATCTTTCATTCATTCTTCACCAGATACTCATTGAGCACCCTACTATGGGCCAGGCCTTGTTCTAGACTCTGGGGATAAAACAGGAACAGAAGATAAAATTTCTTCCCTCATAGAGCTTACATTTAGTGAAAGAAGAAGGTCTGATTATAAAATAAATGGATAGGGGCACCTGGGTGGCTCAATCGTTAAGCGTCTGCCTTCGGCTCAGGTCATGATCCCAGGGTCCTGGGATCGAGTCCCACATCGGGCTCCCTGCTCGGCGGGAAGCCTGCTTCTCCCTCTCCCACTCCCCCTGCTTGTGTTCCCTCTCTCGCTGTGTCTCTCTCTGTCAAATAAATAAATAAAATCTTTAAAAAAAATAAAATAAATGGACAAAATATAGTACAAGGTGCCATGGAGAATAAGGGAGCAGACTGGTGCAGGGAGTTCAGGAGGTAAGGGGTAAGGGTGATTAAAATCGGTTTTCAGGGAAGCCCGCCCCACGAAGGTACCATCTTGGTGAAGATTTGTGGGCGTGAGGGAACAGTCGTGTACATTTGTGGGGGGAAGCACAGGGAGGGTGCCGGCAATATCCAAGGCCCTCATGGAGGCCAGAGTGGCCCAAGCCAGGGGGAGGTAGGGACCAAGTCAGAGGGGAGTGCCCTCCGAGGTGGGAGCCTGGGTGTTTAGCCTTAGCAGGGTGTTTGAGCTAAAGAATACCATGATCTGATTTGTGTTTTAAAAGGATCTCCCTGGCCGCTGTGGTGAGACTTAGCCAGGATCAGGACCATTTTTAGATCAGGTTTTCCTGGCACGTTGAATGTGGGTGTTGGAGAAACTGAAGTGTTTAAGGCAACCCTGAGGCTTTTGGTCTGAGAAATAGGAAGGATGAAGCCGCCCGCTAATGGAGAGGTAGAGACTACAGGTTTAGGGGAACGAGATCAAGAGGACATCGGCATCTACTGACGTTTAAAGGTGCCCACAGTTCATTAAGTACAAGATTTCACATGTACACGTATGGGGAGAAAAACCTGGAGGATGGACGTTTAACTGTTAACAGTTAACTGTTTCGGGCATGGCATTGCTGGGGGCTTTCACTTCCCATTTCCTAACTTTTAATTCCACGTGCATGCAATCCCTAAATCGAGGTGATTTGAGAACAACAAGATGTGTGAGATGTGGCCCGGGCCTTGGTGTGTGTAGGAAGAGGGCAGAGCGCAGAGCAGGTGAGGTAGGGTGATCGTACCTCATAAGTCTGCCCACATCCCAGGCCTCAGCTCACAGCTTTGCACGTTTCTTTCTTCACTCACCAGAAAGTTCAAACCTTGGAGGCCAACTCACAATAACAATCAGTATAGACATGTGTTCACGGTGGGCTTAAAGTAACATTATTTGCTTAGAAAAATCCTTTCTTGTCAGTAACTCCATTCAGACAACCGTATTATAGGGGCGCCCGGGTGGCTTAGTCGGTTAAGCGTCTGCCTTTGGCTCAGGTCATGATCCCAAGGTGCTGGGATTGAGTCCCACATTGGGCTCCCTGCTCAGCGGGGAGTCTGCTTCTCCCTCTGCCCCTCTCCCTGCTTGTGTTCTCTCGCTCGTTCTCTCTCTGGCTCTCGCTCTCACTCTCGCTCTCTCTCAAATAAATAAATAAAATCTTTAAAAAATAAAAATTAAAAATTAAATGAAAAAAATTTTTAAAATAGAAACATGCCGGTCCTCTTAGCGGCACACTTGCAAGTCCTTGTTGGGCTGTGTCGCAGCTCTACACACTTCATGTCCTTGGTTAACTGTGGGGCCACCTTTATTGGTGACTTTCCTCATTTTGCTCCTAATCCTGAGACACACACTTATTTATACCCTGAAACCTTGTAATGCTTCCGATTAACATGAAGTGACCCCGTCTGTGGGCATGAGGGGTTGGGGAAAACCGAGAAGGTTGATAATTTGTGAGGTCTATTTCAGGGGGTTTTCTGGACAGGGAACTGTACGGAATGAGAAACTGTATTAGGTCACCCTGCACAAGGTGTGTGTGGCAGGCAGCCCGGCTGTGGAAGAACAGGCATCAGGCAGTTTACGTCTTACGAGGCCCTGGTTTCCATAGTTCTCATTCTGGGGATGTGGTGGTTCTGAGTGTTTGGGGGAGTTTGGGTTCTGAGTTGTTGATTCATTCTTCTGGCCGTGGGAAGGATGCAAGATGATGTACGACCTTCTTCAGCACTGGTCTGAACCCTCCAAAGCAACCTCTGCTCCCATCTCTTTCATGTGGTTTTTGTCTTTCCAAAGAAGTCATCAGTATAATTTCTAAGAGACTGCTGGGAGGATTTTTGTACGAGGTCATACCCTGCTTCACTGACAGAATATTAAAAGCCTAGCCTACATTGTCTTTTAAGTTTCTCACCGAATTCCTAAGTAGTCACCGTTAAGCTGGAATAAATCTGTAATTCTTGTTTCTCTTGGATCACAAATGGGCAGGGCATCAGTGAGATTTAGGACAGCTACTTATAATAATAGACTTCTAATTATTGAGTGCTTGCCATGTGGTTACCAAAGAGCCTTATTATATGTGTTAACTCCCTTAATCCTCGTGGTAGCCCTAGGAAATAGGTACTATTATGATCCCATTCTTTAGATGAGAAGACTGAGGCTTAGGGAGGTTAAGCGATTTGCACAACATCACCCCGCCACTAAGTGGCAAAGCCTGGACTTGAAACCAGAGAACCTGGATCCAGGACACATGTTCATGGTTCTGGCTGTGGTCTGCATTCCCACTCTAATGGAGGCGGGACGAATTATCATTAGGGCCATCACCTTTGGTATAAGGCATCCACCGAGCAGCTGCTAGTCTGCTGGCCCAGGACATTCAAGTTCGGGGTTTGGCGTTTGATGGTCATGTGCAGTAGCCTAGCATTTCTAAGTCTTAGCGTTCTACCGCTAGCCGTGTAAGATTCTGCTGGAGTCTCCTTCTCAGGGTCCCCATCTCTTGGACTTAGTGGACTTCTCTGTCCTTTGGGGATTTCTTGTTTGCTCTGGTTTGTTTTGTGCTTGGTTGTTTCTTTTCACTGCACCAGGCCTGAGTTGCAAGAGGGAATCAGCATCCTGAGGAGTCACAGTTTGTCTTGGCACTTGGGGCTGGGACTCTGGGTCAGAAGAGGCTGCCGTGACGCTCTTTCAAAAGCTGTAGGCTAGGGACTTTTAGGCACGAGGATTTCATTTTCAATTAGCTGTGGTCAGACTGCTTTACCGAGTTGTTGTGTGTTTGTGTTTTGCCTTAGGGATGGGAAGGCATATGAAGTAATTGCATATGGCGGAGGCTCTAGAAAAGGTTCTTTAGAGCTGCTGAATCAGGCCTGTCGAGAGTAAACACTTCATTGTCATCTATAAAATAAAATTAATAATGTTACCTAGCCTTTTTCAGACCTCCCAGGATACCGTGAGTAATCATTTGATTCCGGGTCTATAAAATGCAGCTAGCTCTTTAGGGGGAGGTATGGGTGTGTATTTGTAAAACCTTCATAAAAATTATATATGAAAGGGTAGTCACTGCTAAAAAGTAAGGAAGCCATTCCCCGGCCTTAATTCTTCCACCTCGTTAGAGAAACCACCTGTTTGCTTGGAACATCTGATTCAGCAGGGCAGAATTCTGTGCAATTATTCTTGCCTAAGAATCCATGTACCTCTCAAAGAGCTCATGGACAGAGGGACTTTGTAATTTTTATATGGAATAATGTGAGGTATTGGATAAGATATTTGGCCTGTAAACAGAGCATGTGAATGCATTTAGAGTATCTGAATGTCAGCTAGAATAAAAGATTCAGCTGTTGTAACAAGAAACCCAACAATAATGTGGCTTAAAAATGAAGTTTATTTTTTTTCTCACATAAGAGTCCAGGGTGACGGTCCCTTATCATCGGAGGAGGAGAGGTTTATGAGAGCCAGGCCATGCTCAGCATAGCTTCTTTCTTCTGCTCATCACCATCTCAGCCCATGGGAAATGAGTGTTTGAGAGCTGTGTGTGCCAGGCCAGGAAGATCCCACTGGCAGGAATTTAGTCACATGGTGACTTCACAGCCCACAGGGGTTAGAGCAGTCAAAGGCCTAGCTATTCTTCGAACATGGAAGAATGGGCCTTCATAGACAGCTAACATTCCGGGCACAGTCGGTCCCTCTGGCCACCAGATATCATTGAACACCCTGTTTCCAACAGGTAAAACACTCTCTCTTCATCCCAAGCGAGACAAACAAAACCCATCCATTAATGCACCACCTGAAAGTTCTCGGTCTCTGGGTAATGCACAGTCCTTCCCATCAAGCTTGGATGTGATTCCTTCATGGTCTGGCAGCCTGTGAACTGAAAGGCATGTGATCGTCCCTCTACAGTCATACTCACACTCAGTGTACAATGGTAGAGCAGGGGGTGGAAAACCACAATTAAAATTGCCATCCGAAAAAGAGGAGAAGGAAATGCACACAGCTGCCCCCTGCCCACAGCCATGCTGGAATCCCAGAGCAGGCAGCGGGAAGGCTCCCTGCCCTACAGGGGGAGATTCCCCGATGGGACCCTGATTCTGCTCTTCGGGAGGACCCCCTTGTTCCTGGCTCTGTGTGTTCCTTGGCCCTGCCCCTGGGGGGGCATCTTCCTATCCTCATTATCCGAATCTGAAGTGGGTGTTGGGATCTGCCCTCCTTGGTGGCTGTCCAGCTTTTGCGGCACCTTGCCTGCCGGTGCAAATTTAGAGGTCTGCGAGTACAGCGGTCACAAGGTTTTATGGGCTTGGCTGCAGTACCTTCACAAAACCCACAGTTCCCTCGGAAACTCCATTGGCTTCGGATCTGTTAATTTCCAGGCAGTTCACATACCAGCAGTCTCACCCCAAGTTCTTTCCAAGTCATGGCTCTTGGGCCTGCTTTATTTCTTTGCTTCCATGCTTTCCTCTCTCAAATTAATGGCAGCCGTATTGGGGCCTCGGAAACAAAAGACTTTGGAAGGAGGGCAACATGCTTTTCTCTCATCTCTAATCCCATGCTGTATGAGGTGTAGAAGCCACGGGCCTTTCCAACCCTTCAGGGCCCCAGATTTCTACACTCTTCCCAGTCTTTTGGCATCTGTCTCTTTGCAAAGCCTTCTATCCTGCCCTAGGCTCGTCTCTTTCTTATAATTCATACTAAGAACGAGAACAGCTAATTCATACTAATATGCAGCCTCTTTTCAATCATTTCTCGTAAAGTTATAAGTGCAATCGGAATGTGATCTGCTTTCCAAGTCAGACATATCAGGGGACAGTTTTGTTTTCTTTCTTTTCTTTTCTTTTTTTTTTTTTAACGAATCAAGAAACTTTGTTCACACAGACCAGATTTTCCTAAGACATTGTCCCTACGTCGGTTTCTTTTAACTGTGGTAAAATATCGTAACACAAAATTTACCATGTTAACCAATTAAGTGTGTGATTCAGTGGCATTCAGTACATTCCCACTGCTGTGCAACCGTCACCACCACCCATCTCCAGAACTCTTTTCGTCTTGCAAAACTGAAACTCTGTCCCCATTAAACATTAATTCCCCATTGCCCCTTTTTCCCCAGCCCCTGGCAAGCCATTCTACTTTGTCTCTATGAATTTGACTACCAAAGAAGTCCCCTAAAACTGCAATCATACACTATGTGTCCTTCCGTCACTGGCTTATTTCATTTTATATGATGTCCTCAAGGGTCATCCGTTTTGTAGCATGGGTCGGAATCTCTCTCCTCTTTAAGGCTGAGTAATATTCCGTTTGTATGTATGTATGTCTCACATTTTGTTTATTCCTTTCCCCATTGATGGGCATTTAGGTTGCTTCCACCTTTTGGCTATTGTGAAAAATGCTGCTGGGAACATTTATGTGCAAATATTTCTTCAAGTCTCTGCCTTCAATCCGTATGGCTTCATAGCCTGAAATGGAAGTACTGGATCATATGTTAATACCTGGTATAATGTTTTCAGGACCCTCCACACTGTTTTTCACAGCAGCTGCACCATTTTCTATTCCCAGCAGCGGTGCACAAGGGTTCCAGTTTCTCTACATCTTCGCCAACACTTGCTATTTTCTGGGTTTTTGTGTGTGTGTGTGTTTGATAATAGACATCCTAATGGGTGTCTTTTTTTGATGTGCTATTGTTTCTTTTACTTTTTTTATTATGGTGAAATATATATAACATAAATTTTGCCATTTTAACCATTTTTAAGTATACGATTCAGTGGCATTAATTACATTCACAAAGTAGTACAACCATCACCACTCAATTTCCAAAACTTTTTCTTTTCCTTTTTTTAAGATTTTATTTTTAAGTAATCTCTCCACCTGTCGTGGGGCTTGAACCCACAACCCTGTGATCAAGAGTCACATGCTCCACTGACTGAGCCAGCCGGGTGCCCCCTCCAAAACTTTTTCATCATCCCATTGGTGAAGTGTTTAAGAGTCAATTTTAGACATTATGACAATTGATCCCTAAATGCTTCAGTATGTGTCTCTAGAAAATAGAGACCTTTTCCTCTATAATACAATATTATTACCATATGATACTCTACTATTGTGTTATGAACACTAGTCACTCACATTCCCCTGGAGAGAACTTACAAATAGGGCCACACTTCCTTGAAAAAGGAGGCTGCTAATTTTAGTGGAGTTGAGCATCCACTTGCCCAGGGAGAATGGATTCTGGTGCTTTACCAACCTACAGCAATAATGCACTAAAGGCTTCACTGATTCACATTAAACGAATTTTGGTGGCTGGTGATCCTGGGAGTTTGGTGCAGTGTCTCAGTGATGTTATCGAGGCGTCCGTTCGTTCCATCTTCTGCCCTGCCACCCTCAGTATGTTGTCTTTGGATCCTCATTTTTGTTGTCTCCTGGTTACACGATGACTAACACGGCACTAGATATCATATTTTCACAACAGCATCCCAAGTGGGAAGGGAGAAGAGTGAAAGAAGCTTTCCATTACATTTGCATCCAGTGAAAGAAGGATGCAAACCCTTCTCATTTGCTCTTCAGCAAGTAGAATTCCCCTTGACTCTCATGGGCCAGGTTCAAGGGGTCTGGAAAGATACGCATTGCAGGACTGACATAGCTATGATTGGCTTAGACCAGTAAGGACTTACATCAGTCAGGGCTGAACGCATCCCAGTCCTGATTAAAACTAGACAGTCACCTAAGAAAAAGACGAGAAATGACTGGTGGGTTGGCAATAAATCTGCCACACAGGCAACATTTTTAAATATTGTTAAAGCTAGAAATGGACTCTGGGGAAATTCTTAGAAATTCTAAGAAAATATCAAATTGAAAACCTGGTAGGAGGGGCTTCTTTCTGGGATTATTCCATGAATGGTGTGGGGACAGTGTCTACCATCTGTTTCTGAGAGAAAGAGTTCTCTGGGCCACTAGCATGAGAGGGTCCCTGCAGTGATCTGTCAATGGAATGATGGTAACTGCTTTTAGAAATCAAGAGAGCACTGGGGAGAAACCAGTCACCATGGTTCTACTTAGAAATCATCATGTTCTTTTGGAGATGGTAATATTTTACGGAAATCTTTTACTAATTAATATATTGTCTCTTGCCAGTACTCACGAAAATCATTTCATGAGGCAAACTTGACCTCATTGATTGAAAAATATTGTTCACATCCAATTAAAGAACATCATATGTTTTAGGGTGACACCAGGTCACCCAAATTATGCTTTCCCAAACTTAGGATTCAGCAAAAGCAAATTTTTACTGTCAGCATAATGAGCCGGTTGTATTGCAGATTTGTATCTGAGAGCCTATAAACATTTTAGCAAAACAAAACAAGTAGTCCTTGTTATCACCCCTTATTATTGTAAATGAATTACAAAATAACACAAGGCTTTCACATTTGCTCATGACACGACCGGAAAATAACTTAAGATTCCCAAAAGGTTAAAAAAAAAAATCAAGGATGCTCTTGGTTCATAGACACTGTGACAATCCCAGTTATTAGTGGGTGACTCGTTAATCTTTCCTGTTCCATTCCAGCTGGCCCTGAGAGCAGAAAGAAAAATTGCTTTGGCAGGGAGCTCATTTCCTGATAAATTACAAAATTAAAAAAAACAAAAAACAGAGAAAGATCCCGAACGTCACTTGCAATGGAATATGGTTAACATTTATTGAAAAGCCATCAAATGCTAGGCAGTTATCAGTGCTTTCAATGTATTTCCAACCATCATAAAAACCTTCTGAGTAAGTGCCATTATTATTCCCACTTGACTGACGAAGAAACTGAGGCAGAGAGAGGGATTAACAACCAGGCTCGCCCAAGCAGTAGTGGCAGAGCTGAAACCCGAAGACATGGTCATCTGGCTCCAGAGTCCTTGAGCTATAGCTGCCTCCTCACTATGACCTTAGCTTGTGCAAAATCCTTCTGACTCATAACAGGTAAATCCTTTCCAGCCCCAGAAAAGATTATCTTAACTTGGGGACACTTTATTATAAGTGGTTTCTCACCAATAAATTTGTAAAATCTGTAAATGCAGATGATCCAGTGGGCTTTACTTTTCCATTTGTAGATTGGCGGAGTTTTACCATCGCTGATAGACTAGAAGGTTTGTCTTCAAGGATTATCATTGGTAACAGTATGCTGTATTCTTTGACCTCAGTAGCTTCATGAGGTTATACCGTAAGAACATCTGTTTGGAAATTTGATGATAAAGGTATAAATAATTATATGACCTCAACTTTATCAAGACCCCTTTTTCGAGTCAGTTAAAGTAGTTGGAGTCTTGGGTGCACAGGTAAAGTGTGCTTAAAGTAACACTTTGTTGGGGCGCCTGAGTGGCCCGGTTGGTTAAGGTTAAGTGTCTCCCTTCGGCTCAGGTCATGATCCCAGGGTCCTGGGATTGAGCCCCGCATCGGGCTCCCTGCTCAGCGGGGAGTCTGCTTCTCCCTCTCCCTCCGCCTGCCGCTCCCCCTGCTTGTGTCCATTCTCTCTCTCTCTCTCTCTCTCTCTGACAAATAAATAAAATCTTTTTTTTTTAAAGTAACACTTTGTTTGCTTCCATGAGATTGTAAATTTTCAAATGGCCAGGTCTTCTCTTAATGATTTACAGCTGGAGGACTTACAGAAGAACCGAAGTGTCACCAGCGGGAGCACCACAAATGTTTGCGACAGGTCAGGTTCTCTCTGAGGAAGAAGGAAAGCTTCAGAGAAGCAGGGGACAGAGCAGCATTTTCAGCCTGTGACTCTGTGCTGACGAGTCTCCACGATACAGTCTCACTCATGCCACAGATGGGGTGAAAGAGAGTGAAGCTCACTCAAACTTTGGGAATATTTATTGCAAGAAAAGGACACACAATAGACGTGCAGAGTACAGAGAGCTCGTATTGGCTCTCTAGGAGGATTTGACCATCTGGATAACAGCTTTGGAAATCATTTGGATAAATGATACCATTTGGAGGAGAGCCTTCCAAACTAAATCTAAATGCCAGAACCCCTTCAAGAAGGTTTGTGCAATTTTGGCTCTTTTCCTCCTGTTGTCAGAAACTCATGAGGTGCCATTGTTCCAGATAGAGTTTACCATTTGGGACACAGGAACGATCCTAAGTTTCTTTACTCTGAGGTATTATTGGAAGATTAATATCAATGGAGTAAATATTACACAGAATAAAAAAAAAGAAGTATAATTCAGAATGCAAAGATGAAAGTATCTTAGGAGTATGGAGTGCTCCTTCCCCACGCCCCCTCTTTTCCTTAAAAAGGCAAGGAAAAATGTCCTCTTAGCTGGTAGATACGGTGTTGCTATAGCTCAGGGAAAGGGTAGAAGGTGTCCTTGCTAGGAAATGTAAGTAAAATCTGGGTGATACTTTCTAATGTGACTGGAAGCAATGGGCCAGTTTATTTTACTGGTGTCTGGAAGGATAGAAGAAAGAGAACCCTCTCCGTTTCAACTTTTAATTCTCAGATAACACTGAGGCAGTGAAGAGAGTTAATTTAATAGACCTATTCATTTATTCTTTGCAGAGGTACTTCCAGTCAAATATCTAAACTTATTAAGCCAGAACAGCTCAGAGAGGATTATGAAACGTTATTTCCTGCCACCTCCAGAATCCTCCTCCAGTGCAGAGAGTAGAGAATGCATCGGTGTTGTTTCTTTACTGCAGGTTTCTTTGGTCACATTATAAGCTGCTTATGGGCTAAAGAAGGACAAATAGATTATTTTGGACAAGAAGAGAAAAAAGTATATGTAACAGAGTCCTCTACTGCGGTTGTAATACAGTCCCACCAGGGAGGGAGAAAGAAGTAACAGGACCGAGATATGTCAGATGGGGCACTGATAGGTTAACGATACCGGAAACAATACCAAATAACTCAAAGATGGCTAGGAGGTGATGTAGGTAAGGGAGCCTTCCCCATACACACACACACACACACACACACACACACACACACACACACACTTCGTTGTTCTCTTCTTAAGCTCATGCTTATCAGTTGCCAGAACAACCTGGCATGGTAGGGTGTATTATGACTAAAGTATATGTTCTCCATTACAAGACTCTTCCTTTACTATTTCAGAAAACTGATTTAGATCATCACATATTCCCTGATCCTTGTCAAAGTGATTTCTAAACTGTCTAGGGTCTAACCCACTTCAATAAGACAATAGAGATCTATAGTTTAAAAAGACATAAACACGGGGTGCCTGGGTGGCTCAGCTGGTTAAGCATTGGACTCTTGATTTCAGCTCAGGACATGATCCCAGGGTCCTGAGATTGAGCCTCACGGTAGGCTCTGCGCTGAGAGTGTTGCCTGCTTAAGATTCTCTCTCTTGCTTTCCTTCTGCCCCTTTCCCCTCTCCCCAGCTCGTACTCTCAAGTAGATACATACATACATACATACACACATACATACAGAGATATAACTAGGGGTGCCTGGCTGGCTTAGTTAGTAGAGCATGTGACTATTGATCTTGGAGTCATGAGTTCAAGCCCCACATTGGGTACAGAGCTTACTTAAAAAAAAAATTAAACTTTTGCTCTGCAAAAGACCCTGTTAAGTGCCAAGACAATTCAATGGAGGAAAAGACAGTCTTTTAAACAAATTGTTCTGGATATGCAAATGAATGAAGTTACCTTACACCATTGGCAAAAATTAACTGAAAATGTATCAAAGACCTAAAAGGGAAGAGCTAAAGCTCTAAAACACCAAAGATATATAAATGGCCAATACGCACATGAAAAGACACTCAATCAACATCACTGATCATTAGGGAAATGCAAATCAAATGGCTACAGAAAATAACATTGGTGAGGATGTGGAGAAATTACAGCCCTTCCTACACTGCTGGTAGGAATGTAAAATGATACAACTACTCTGGAAAAAGGTTGATGGATTCTTTAAACATGCAGGGGTGCCTGGGTGACTCAGTCAGTTAAGTGTCGGCCTTCAGCTCAGGTCATGATCCCAGGGTCCTGGGATCGAACCCTGCATCAGGCTCCCTGCTTGGCTGGGAGTCTGCTTCTCCCTCTCCCTCCGCCCCTCTCCCTGCTTGTGATCTCTCTCTCTCTGTCAAATAAATAAATAAAATCTTAAAAAAAAAAACTAAACATGCAATTATCATACAACCCAGTACTTGCAGTTGTGGGCATTTAGTCCAGAGAAATAAAAACTTACATTGACACCAACACCCATATGCTAATTTTCTATAGCTTCTTTACTTGCAATAACCAAAAACTTGAAACAACCCAGATGTCTTGTAATGGATGAATAAGTAAATTTGTAGATACATACCATAGAATGCTACCCAGCAATAAAAGGTACCAAACTACTGATAAACACAAACTGTAGATGAATCTCCAGGGAATTACGTTGAGTAGAAAAAAGTCAATCCCAAAGGTCGCATACTATACGATTCCATTTTTATAACATTTTGAAATGATAAAATTATAGACATGGAGACAGGATTCGTGGTTGCCAGGGATTAGAAAGGAGGGTGTGGGGAAGGAAGGTGGGTGTGATTATAAAAGAGCAACAGAAGAAATTCTTGAGGTCCTGTAACTCATGTCATATTGGTTCCCCTTTTAGGAGCAACTGTATGTTCTACTTCTGGACTGTGGTGGTGATCATACAAATCTACACATGTGGTAAAATTGCATAAAACTAAATACACACACACAGAAAGAAGTACATATAAAACTGGTGAAATCTGGATGAAGTCAAGGATTGTATCAATGTCAATATCTTGGTTGTTGATATTGTACTATATGGTTGGACAGGATGTTACCATCGAGGAGATAGAAGGATATACAGGATCTCTGTGTCTTATTTCTTACAACAGCATGTGAATTTGCCATTATCACCACCCTGGCAAGAACAGCGTGACCAACGTAAAATTCTGAAGAAGCTCCACAGTAGTTCCCTTGGAAGCTAACAATACCATTATCCATAGACTTACTCTTTTTACCTCCCAAGGCATCCCTTTAGGTTAAGAAAGGGCAATTTCATCTATCATTAGGCAAGCCTTACCGTATGGTTTTCCCAGAATTTGGTATTAGTTTGCCCTATGAGAATGAAACTAGTAGGGGCGCCTGGGTGGCTCAGTCGGTTAAGCATCTGCCTTCAGCTCAGGTCATGATCCCAGGGTCCTGGGATCAAGACCCACGTCAGGCTCCCTGCTCAGTGGGGAGTCTGCTTCTCCCTCTCCCACTCCCCTTGCTTGTGCTTTCTCTTTCTCTTCTCTATCAAATAAATAAAAATCTTTAAAAATAAAAAAGAATTAAACTAGTAAAAATAAAATAACTTAGGACAGTAGCCATTAGCTATCTTAGATGCTTTTACAATAAGATAAGAAGAGCAATGCATACTGAAGAATATCAAAGGATGTCAGGGAGGATATCTGCATTCTTCTAGAAAAGCAGGAGCCCAGAGAGGAAGATCATATTAAGCTGTCCTGAGCCTTGCCCTGGAGGGCAAGTACCTCAGCCTCACACCAGCATTGATCTGCTTGGGATGGCTGCCACTTCCGGAGCATGTATTATGGGTGAGGTGCTCTACCTGCATTGTCATTAATTCTCAGCACAATCCTCCCAAATATGAAGTTATCAGCATACTTATTAAGGCTTAAGAGATGAAATAACAAGCCAGAGATCACACACGTGGTGAGTGACAGAGGTAGATTTCAGGCCTATGAACCACCATACCATTTCCATTCCACCATACTGCTCTTTAGAGGCAGCAAGCACATAAAACTATTGTAGCTTGATGCCGTGGTCTTAGAATTAGCTCATCAACTCTCTTCATTCTACTTTCCTGCTTCCACATTTTGATTGCCCAGATAGAGCTTCCGAAAGGGGAACCAGTGTGAGTATCTGTCCATTTGGCAGCTGTATTCCCCCCTGTACATGAACACGCTGGCATTGATTTGTTCACCGCTCTATTGTAAAAATGGTTAAGAGGCATGTGTTCCCCGCAGGCTGATGATTCTTGTGTGCTGGAGCATGCTGTTCCTGCAGACAGAGAAGATACCGTGCTTAGGTTAACCTCTAGGGTCCTACTCCCATGTGAGGGCACAGTCTTTGATGTCCTCCCTCATTTAAAATTCAGTCCTCATGCAGCAAGTTGGGGAAATGGTGTTACAGATGTAAGTAACTGGCCTAGACCCAGAGAGTTGATTACTGGCAACGTTAAGGTTGAGAACTAGGTCTCTGAACTCTTCTTCCAGTGTAACCATTTCATCTGTGCTCATGCTGTCCAAGCATCCGATTTCAGGGCCAGATGTGGAATAATGGGTTTGCATGCTCAGTCCACATTCCAGTTTTCTGTACTCATGCTACATCTTTGGCCAATGATGAAATTATTTTTTGTTAGCAAAACTGATAGCTTTATTATAAGCCCACAATTTTCTGGACATAAATAAATGCATGGACACTGACTAGCCATAGTGGGTGTGCTTCAAATGTTCACCATCCTTCCATATTACAGAAACTGGGTAGGCACCGCTGGTTCCTACAGTAGCTTTTCTATATTGAATAGACTTTTACATATAAATAGTTGTATTCATGAGACTTCACCTCAATTATTTCCACCACCTGGTATGGTATGTGCCACAAGCAGGATGTCAATCTTTGTGGATTGGATTGGATCGGAGTAGACTGGATTAAATTGATTGAAAGTGGTTCTAATGTCTTTTTTTTTTTTTAAAGATTTTATTTATTTATTTGACAGAGAGACACAGCGAGAGAGGGAACACAAGCAGAGGGAGTGGGAGAGGCAGAAGCAGGCTTCCCGTGGAGCAAGGAGCCCGATGTGGGGCTCGATCCCAGGACGCTGGGATCATGACCTGAGCTGAAGGCAGACACTTAACGACTGAGCCACCCAGGCGCCCCAGTTCTAATGTCTTTCAACTCTTAGCTACTGTCATTTATTTAACATCCCTACCCAGATGGCTGTTTAGACCACACCACAACTGGTCACAGATACATTATTAGTTTCGGGTGTGTGTCCCCTCACCTGAAAGATCTACTTTATCAGGCAGGTCACTTCTGGTAACCAAGACCTTCCTGACACCTTACCGGTCGCCAGCCTCCAGGGAGGGCCATGTTAGTTCTCTGATCGCAGGACTTGGGAGGTCCAGGGAGTGTCAGTGTGCAAAAGCAGATATCATGGAGGTGCTCAGATACATAGCAGTGCTGGTTCAAACTCGTAAGCAACTGGTGGTTCATGGGAAACTCAAAATAATGAGCAGTGCTAGCTCCTTAGAGATACCTATTAATTACATTATTCTTCTGTTTGGCAGGTCACCTGTGGAGGTCAATTTCTCATAGACACCCCTGCAGCTTCTTTTTCACTTCCATTTATGTGGGGAATCTTTTTATTCATTTATTTTTGCTTTCAAATATAACACCCAAAATGCCTGACATCTGTTCTTGTTCCCCATTGTGTTCATTGGAGTTAATTTAAAATTATTCACAATGCATTGTTTTCCCAAAATTCATCTTTAGAGTCTTTGGAGATAGTTGCTCAATAACGTGTCACGAGAAAAGTTCAGATTTGCAAAGAATTTGTCATTTCCTCCTGCATTGCTAATTTATTTAGTAAGCATTTGTTTCTAGCATTCTTATCTGCCAAGCTGTAGACATATGTACATGCCAGATCCATAGAGCCATAAATCCAAAACTGTTAATAATCGCACTAAAAGTAGGTTGGAATAAACTTTGGTACCTAGCTCTTCTGAAAGTCCTCACCCCAACCCTTTTGTCCTTGCTTAAAAATATTGATGCTCATATAAGGATAACTGTGTTTATGAGAAGTTTCCCATTTAGTTCTCAACTAAGGCTCTGGAATATTTAAGCTAATGCTGGACAACTATCATCCTTGTTAACTGTTCAAGGGATTTCCACGAGCATAAGTGGCAGTAATAGATTGATTTGAATCCTGGTTTCATAAAATACACTCCTTTTCAGTTAAAGTAAACTCCCTTTCCGCTCTGAAAGAGTAAGGTGAATTTTTGCCTTAGTTATTAATGCCTGTTGATTTTATTTCAGTGGTACAGGCATGGATGGGAAGAAGTGCAGCGTATGGATGTTTTTACCTCTTGTATTTACTTTGTTTACTTCAGCTGGATTATGGATAGTGTGAGTATTCTCTTATTTAATTATTTAAGGACTTGGCGCAGTATAGATCAAAATGTAGTTTTGATAGTATATGGCATAGCTATATAAGTGTATTTATAAATACTTTAAAATAGTGTTTACTAATTCGACCTTGCTAAAGTCCCCATTTGTCTTCCCTTCTATTACCCAAAGTAAAGAGCAAGAGTGAGTAATAAATTATGCAAAGCAGGTAGTGAAGAATACTGGTTTTATTTTGTGTTCCCGTGTTCTTTCGGTAATGAACGTTCTATAAACTGGTGATAGGGATTCACTGTTTTCAAGATTTGCTCATTATTCTCACATGCTAAAGATTCCATTCACAGTCCAGTGCATAGTCCGGTATGACTGGGTTTGGTACTCAGCTTATCACAAAATGCTCCCACACTTGCTTATTTCAAGTACTATTTCACTTCCAGCAAATTATTTTAGTTCCCTTGCAGTTCACTGAGAGAGGTGGACACACTCCTGAGAAATTAGAAAATTTGAATTCTAATTTTAGTTTCCTCAAAGTTATATAAGGTCTTATTTCTTTGTTTTCCCAGTTTCCAGATTATAATGATTACCATCAATTTGGAGGGTGTTTTGAAAATTCAAGAAATAGTATTAATCACATTTGAATTGTAAAGAGCCTTGTAAGTGATCTGTAGGTAAACATTATAGCAAAAGAAATTTTTCCCAGCTGGGAAAAACAATGAATATGATTTAATGTGACTAATCTAGTAAAACTGGGAAACAAATGAGTCTTTTTAAAAATTTTTCTTTGTTTTATAAACTTTACTTGTTCTTTCTTCGTAGATACTTTATAGCTGTGGAAGATGACAAAATTTTCCCATTAAATTCAGCTGAAAGGTAAAGCCGATCTCTGGGTAATTCACTGTTTATCAGTAGACTTAATAAAACTCTTGCCACTGGTGAGGTTAAACTGTGCACAAATGACTGTACTTTAACTTGTGCTTTTTCTTTTCCAGGAAACCGGGCGTGAAGCACGCACCCTATATAAGGTAACTCGATAGCTCTTCTGATCTGTTGGATCCTAGGAGAAGTTGGGAGATGACTTAGTTTGGGCTACTGGGTGGCTAATAAACAAAAATTTATGTCTCACAGCTTCTTGGGAGGCTGGAGGTCCAAGATCAGGGCGCCAGCCGTCGGGTCTTGATGAGGGCCCTCTTCTGGGCTGTAGATGGCCGTCCTCTGATTGTGTCCTCCCACGGCAGAAATGGGACGAGACAGCTCTCTGGGGTCTCTTTTATAAGGGCACGAATCCCACTCAGAAGGGCTCGACCGTCATGACCTGAGTATCTCCCAAAGCCCCCACCTCCTCATAGCATCACATTGGGGGTTAGGATCTCGACATACGAGTTTTGAAGGGACACAGACCATTGAAGGTTGCAGATTTTAAGATAGTAGTAATAAAGCATGTCATTATTTTTCAAGTATTGCAGGTGACGAGCCTCCTGCAAGCTGTGTGTTTAGTCAAGTCATGAACATGGCAGCATTCCTAGGTAAGAAGGGTGAAAGAACACTTGATGTGCTTTGGTACTTTTCTTTTTTATTTTAAATCTTCCCAAACCCACATCAAAAGCACGGTGGGCTTAGCTGACAATCTGGTATCATATCATGTCAATATGCCGAAGCTGGCTTTTTGTTTTGAGGGTCTTTTTTCTCGCACTTTCATGTTCACCCTGCTTACCTTACATCTTCTCTTCCCCTTATCATCTTTATCACTTCAGTGTTTTCTTGACTTTATTTCTGTTGCCACGTGAAATACTGTATTTCACGTGCCAAAAAATTCCTGCATGACAGTGTAGTAATGGTGCAATACATTTGTGTCAAGAAGAATGCCTTATTTATTTCTTCACTGGCAAGGATGACAAATGCATGGGCTTTGTGATAAATACTGATGTGTGGAGACACTGTCTTTAGAGCTAAAGGTCAGCATTAACATGGGTGATGCTGTCTCCTGTACATGTATACACATAACTAAGATGGCAAGTGGAGGTGTAGGTTAAAAAAAAAAAAAAAAAAAGAAGAGACCTTTGGTGCTCAGGTCTGGTCCCCGTTCCGTTCTTTTCCTTCAGGGCCCAAGACCATCATTTCACATCCTGTCGCCTTTGTTCTGCGAGCATTTCCTTCCGAGGATTGAGGGAACCAGCCATTCCCTCTGTCCTTTCCCACGTCCCCCTTGGATACCATCTCCCCAAGGCCAGTGTCCTCGGTGTCTTTCAAAGGGTCGGCTAATATCATCGCTGGCATGCTGTAGGGGATTGGGCCGGTGACAGCTCAGTTTTTCAACAACTGCTTTCTGGAAATGGTTCTTTTGGATGGTGAGAATTTCAGCCTTGGTGGCACCTGTCCCCCAAAGAGGTGACCTATTATTTCATCTATGTAGAACTCCACCCCAAAAAAGTTCTACTCGTTTTTAAGATGTTATTTTTTTAACATTTGCGGTAGGAAAAGGAAAGACCTATAGAACTCACTGGAAAATCAAGGGAGATGGTTGGTCCAACATGCAACATAGGCACAATCTTGGTATAGAAGGCTCAGAACATGAGAAATGTGGAGAGCGTTCCCAGGGAGGCCTAGGAGGCCTCTCTTGAACCCGTGGAGTTCAATGAAAAGTACACTGGGGGACTTGTCTCCAGTTACTAAAGTTCCTCCCTGGAGCTAACTCTATGTGGGTCAAAACCTTTCACCACCCAGGCGTCCCCAAAACATAGTCCATTTTGCCTGAGCAGGAGGTGTCTGAAAGGCATGGACTGCCACGCCACCGCTAAGGAGGAGGTCAGATACAACCCTAATGCCGAAGTTGCCGAGTCTTTGAAGCACTCTCCTCGTCATGTCCTTGGTAGGCAGGATTTTCATGTCTCGGCTATTCCCCGGTTCTGGAAAAGGCGGTACCTACTGCAGCTGACGCACACTTGGGCACCAGTGTCAGTCCTGGCCACTCGGGTTCTGTCTTCCCTGCCATCAGCCTCAGCTATCATGGGCTTTAATTCTCACTTTTTTTTTTTTCCTACTCTTGACATCAAGGCATAAATGACTGCTAAGGAGCTATTTGCATTTAAGAGAACACAGAGTCCCCCCCCCCCCCCCCCCCCCCCCCCCCCCCCCCCGCCCCAGGAGAGAATCTTGAATCGCAAGGTCAGGGACCTTTCCCAGTCGGCCTGCAGTCACACCACGTAGGCCTGCAGGTCGGTACCTACTCATATGATCTTCCCCATGGGGTGCAATAATAGCAATAATTAATAGCAGTCATTTATATTCCAGGCATGATGCTAAGTGCTTTGCAAATACCACCTCATCTAATCACGAGACACAGGAGACTGCCCTTATTAAAAAGCTGTCACAAGCTGTTTGTCCTCCACTTGGGCTTTAAAGACACCAGTGAACATGGTGGAAGCCACATATTGCTTCCTTCACATTCTTAAGATAATTTGATATTTCCCCATAGTCTTTAGTGTATAATCTTCAAAATGCCAATTTGCACAGCTCACAAATGTATCCAGGTATAAAGCTGATGATTAACTAATTATAAAAGCATTTCCAAAAACAAAGTAATGAAAACTAGCTCCCCTCTTCCAGAGGACATTCGTCATCATCTTATTCTCCGGCCCTCCCCTGTTCCCGCAAGAAGCACTTAAGCCTTTACTAGCGCTCGCTCTGAGGTATTGCAGTATCCAGTGTTTATTCTTTATTGTCTTCCGGCATTTCGGTGCCATCTGGTAGACACGAAACTGATGAAGATTAGTGTTCAGTGGGAGGAAACCAACAATTATTTATTTATCAACTCTGGGAGTGAAAAAGAATCCATTTACTAATGATTCTTGCTCCAAGTGGAGGAGGCTTTCATCTCCCCAGGCCAGTCCCTGTTAGACCTCGGACTTTTACTTTACATGGCATCATTGACTTTAAGGAACAACATGGACTGCCTGGAAATCACTGCTTTTTGGCAGAAATCTAGATTCTAATTTACAATCTACAGGTTAGTGTAGCATTTATTAAAATCAGCAAAGATCTTCTGTCTTTTTGATGTACTAATCAAAGATCGAACTCAAGTATTTTCTTTACCGAATTAGTTATACACTTTGTCCCAAATCCGCACTTTTATTTCCCCAGGGCGGCGGGGAAAGAGACCTAAGACAAATTTCTTGAAAGGAATATTCTTTTCTGCCCTGAACAGGTTGTGAGGATAAAGCTGATAGGCTGAATGATCTCAGTCACTTAATAGCAGCTGCTCTCCCTCCTTCAGCCAAAACACACTGATTGCTGGGTTCTCCTGCAGTCATAAATAGGAATTATTGATGCATAAACAATAAAACTAAACAAATGAACAAAGAATTTGGCCAGGCACCAATTTAGAACTGCAATGAAGAGCTGCCGTTTTGAGTTTGAACTTTAAAAACCCAACCAGGGGTGCCTGGCTGGCTCAGTCGGTAGAGCATGCGACTCTTGATCTCAGGGTTGTGAGTTCAAGCCTCACGTGGGGTGTGGAGCCCACTTTAAAAATAAATAAATAAATAAATAAATAAATAAATAAATAAAAATAAAGGCCCAGTCAGCCTCACAATATTTAGTAAAGAAAATAGGCATTTATTCTACTCTTTGTGTTCTTTTAAAATAGATAAATAGGGGATACTTATATAGCAAAGGACTATTCCAAATACCATAAACAACAGAAGGGTGGGTTTTAAAAATCTTTTCTAAAACTGTTAATAAAATCTAAAAATTTTTTTAAAGATTTTATTTATTTATTTGACAGAGAAAGAGAGAGAGAGCAAGCAGGGGGAGTGGGAGAGGGAGAAGCAGACTCCCTGATGAGCAGGGAGCCCCATGCAGAGCTTGGTCCCAGCACCCTGGGATCATGACCTGAGCCGAAAGCAGACACTTAACCTACTGAGCCACCCAGGCGCCCCTAAAATCTAAAATTTTTAATGAAACTAAAAGACATATCTTCTGATCAGAACATTAATGTAGTAAAAAATTGTTCAGCATATATAAAGACAGCTTTGAAATCACTCCACTGCCCAGAAGTCTTTCTCAAGCATGTATAATTAAATCACTACTGGGTTGAAAAGGACTTAATAACCGATAATCTGAATCTGCCTCTATTAAACCTGTTAATAAAACTGTTAAAGGACCAGAAGCTTGTAATTTCCACCACCTTAAAATTTCAACTAGAATCTTTTTCTTTCTTTCTTTTTTTTTTTTTTTTTTTAGTGTAGCCTCTATGACCAACGTGGTGAACTCACAACCCTGAGATCAGGAGTCACACGCTCTACTGACTGAGCCAGCCAGTTGCCCATAGAATCTGTTTTTGAAGGAAAATTTGCCTAGTCTGAGCTGATTAATAATGGTGTTAATAGGTAAAGAGGGCAGAGTGTGGTGTTTGGAATGCCGTTCTGGAAGTTAGGAGTGTTGGGTTGAATTCATGTCTCCAAGTAGGTTTCTGTTTCCTGCTTAATTTCATCATCTGTTCATGATAAAATTATTTCTCATCATATTACAAGTGGGAAGGCTAGCAGGGCTGGGACCAGAAGATGATACATGTCCTGTGTTTACCAGGGAGAAATGAGTAACACAGAATATGGCCACTGACCCTCTTGCTCTGGGCACAAGGGAACAAACTGACCCGACAGGTAAAAAGGAGAGCCATCTGTGTCTGCTTCAGCAGTGCTTTAGGGCTTAAGCCGAAGTTCTAGTACGATCCTATTCCCCCAAATTAAAATGACATCCAGAGCTGCTAGAGTAATACTTTCCGCTAGTCATTTTAATTTAAGTGTTTTTAAAGATTTTTATTTATTTATTTGACAGAGGGGATTGAATACAAGCAGGGGGAGTGGCCGAGGGAGAAGCAGGCCCCCACTGAGCAGGGAGCCCAAAGCAGGGGCTCAATCCCAGGACCCTGAGATCAGGACCTGAGCCGAAGGCAGACTCTTAACCGACTGAGCCACCCAGGCGCCCTCACTAGTCATTTTTAAAAGAAATGAAATGTGCTGTCTTGGTATTTGGTCATTATGTCCTAATATCCATACACAGTTAATAGCAAGTGTCTCCTGTGGTGTCCTGTGTTGAGGATTCTGGTCTTAATCTAGAGACCTCTTTATCTGATGATCACTTAGGGCTTATGTGGAATTTCTCCTTCACTTCCTCCTCCTATTCCCATTTTAAAAAGTAGGAAGAAGTTGTGCTGATTTTTTCATCCTCTAGGATACTTGTTGTCATTATTAATAGACTCTGATGTATTATAATTTCTAACTAGGTCCCTCAAACCATTAGGTTTGGATTCTTTCAACTCAAGTATCATTTATAAATTCTATGACTTCTAGTGAGAGTTAGATGAAGCGTAAATATACTAAAAGCTAAGTCAGAGCTGAACAATTTGAGATTTTATAAATTACGGTTTACTACTATTTTGTTTCTAAAATCCAAATCTTAACCAAGTTGTATACACCACTCTTTGATCAGAGGTACTTGGAACTGAAAATCAACTTGCTGAGCTTAACTTTGTAGTTTCCCACTATGACATTCAGCAAATTTAGGAAATGCAAATTTATGGAAGGGTTTTCTTTATTAATGACTACTAATAAGGGCCTATAATGAAGATACAAACCTTTAGCAAATAATTACCTACTTAATTGCTGTATAAATAGGATAATTCTTGAATTTCTAATTGTCTTCCCTGTTAAAACTTAGTGTCAAAATAAATTGTCTTAGGAAGTAGAAAGTGCATTTCCTTATATGTAGATATAACTTATATTAACAGCAAGCACTTTTTTTTCACTTATTTGTAGACTAACCTCTCCCAGCTTTTTGTATAAATATGAAAATACCCCTGCACTAAGCAATTACTAAAAGGGGATTCTTATATTCATGGCTTGAGTATGGACCATCCTCAAGGTTGCTATTAGAAGACAGGTTTGAGGTGTGCCTGGCTGGCTCAGTTGAAGAGCATGTGATTCTTGATCTCAGGGTTGTGAGTTCGAGCCCCACATGGGGTATAGAGATTACCTAAATAAATAAAACCTTAAAAAAAAGAAGTGAGGTTTAAATCTAGGTAAATTCCTTCATTCTTTCTGATTCTCCCATAACAATGTGCTTCGAAAGATGGAGTGGGTTTTCAAAGTGAGTAACATCATAGAAGTCTTGAGCTTTCATCATATAATCAGCGTGATTTTCAGTACATACCAAACCCCCAGGGCTATGTTAAAATTCAGATTTCATAATTTGATTACTATAACTGCTGTAATTTAGATCGACTATCCTTGTCCTTTGACAGTGGACACCTTCAGATAGAATTAGAGGGAAGTGGGAATAAACCAGTAATCAAGGGATTTGTACACTTGCCTGTCTTCTTCCTGTCTCCGGGAATGATTTCTGGCACAGGGACCAGCGGGTGTGTCTGGAGGTGGACCCATCTTCTTCCCTGTGTCTGCTCTAACACTGTGAAACTAAAGGGGGGGAGGTGAATTAGTGAACTCTTGAGCCATGGATTGTCTTTATTCCTGTCTTAATTGTTGTGTGAGGCCTCTGCAATGTTCTCCCAAGCCAACGTGTCCTGGGCTGACCTTGTTTTTTGAAAACTCTGTGAACAACCCTTGCACCACTCAAATAACATATAGCACTGCTGTTTCAACTCCTCTCTGCCTCCCCCAAAGTAGGCATAGTAAAACATCCAAATGATCATGAGCATCACGTGAAAAATTTCTTTTAGAAATTATCTGCCATTTCAGAGATTTAAAAGTGCACCATGGCGCAAAGTTTAATCTTGCACATTGGGGCTTTAGAACTCTGCCTCAGAATCTAGCTGCATGATTTAGATTTTTAAATGTTAACATTTTGTTTTATTCCCCAGCTCTCGTGGTAGCTGTTCTGCGCTTCATACAGCTGAAACCCAAGGTTTTAAATCCATGGCTGAATATTAGTGGATTGGTGGCGCTGTGTCTGGCCTCCTTTGGGATGACCTTACTCGGTAATTTTCAGGTACTTCATTTGGCCTTTTTCACCTCCTTCTCCCCCTTCGCCTAGAGGGTGGTCATAGCCACTGATTCTGCACAAATCTTTTAAGTAATGCTAGTGGTGGTTCCTATTAAGCACAGGTCCTCCAGCAGTCAGTGCTTCTGGTCCTCGGCCCCATCTGCTGATGTTGGCACTGCACGTGTGAGGGCGCTCACTCTGCACTGGAAGTACAGCACCGCTATGGGGAAAAGTAGCCTCTACAATCGCTGTGTATCTTCCACAGAGGATTTCAAAGTGCTCTGTACTTTTTCTCATAGAAAAATTGTCTCCTAATGTAACTTTCTAGAAAACTAATATGATCATGGCCTTTCTAAAATTAAACACTGAAGGGGCCGCTGGGTGGCTCAGGCGTTAAGCGTCTGCCTTCGGCTCAGGTCATGATCTCAGGGTCCAGGGATCGAGCCCCGCATTGGGCTCCCTGCTTGGCGGGAGGCCTGCTTCTCCCTCTCCCACTCCCCATGCTTGTGTTCCCTCTCTTGCTGTGTCTCTCTGTCAAATAAATAATAAAATCTTTTAAAAATTAAATTAAATTAAACACTGAATATCCTTTTTGGATAAAAGCTTGCATTTCATATAAGCAAGCTCACGTGGGACTCAAGTTTGCAAACACAGAATTTCTCTAGAACACCTAGGACTTGTATAAAGGTCTACTAACACTAACTCTTCTGCCCAGACATTTAGAAGCCCGAGATCACAACATTTAAGAATCATTTCCCTAGGGGTGGCTCAGTTGGTTGAGCATCTGGCTCTCAATCTCAGCTCAGGTGTTGATCTCAGGGTCATGAATTTGAGCCCTGTGCTGGGCTCCACGCTGGGTATGGAGCCTACTTAAAAAAAAAAAAAAAAAATTTCCCTTGCCAAGACCATCATCCACCTCTAGACTCAAACGACTCCATTTGTAAGACAGACGAGGAGCCCCCACACGGGAACAGTGGTTGTCTGATTGCCCATGGCTCGTTCCCTTCCCAGTGTCCTCCAACCTCTGCTTTACACCCTGGTGAGAAACTTCCTCCATCCTGACACCTCTCCCCATCTGTGGAGTGAAGTCCAAATGGCAGAGGCATTTAAAAATATAGAGTAGTGGATTTTCTAAAACTGTGTCTCGTTCCACCACTCAGTCCTGGTAATTCATTACACCAGGAAAACTCATTCCCCAGCACTTCGCCTGGCACAGAGGAGCAACGGAATAGTTACTTTTGAATCGATGGGTCGTTTGACAGATCGGCAGTCCCACTCGCTCTTTTACTACTCTAGGGCCCATCCCCTATCAAGCCAGACTTACTGAGTGGCTGCTGCCTGGCTGTGCTGTAGGGGCTGTTTATAAACCTATTAACCTATTAACTCTATAAAAACCAGGGCCTGGATGAAAGTTACTGGGTAGACCTTTTAGTCTTTCCTAAAGTCCAGAGATTGGGTTGTTTCGATGAACCACAAATACTCAAAACCATGAATGATGACACGACATACGAAGAACACTTTCTGGAATATCTACAGAGAATACAAAGGAAACAACAAATTAGTTGCCTGTGAAGAAACCAAGTGGCTAGCGTATGGGGTGTGAGACAGACTTTTCCATCCATACTCTATAATTTTTTAAAGTTTGAACCATGTAATTATATAATCTATTTTTAAAATTAAGTTTAAAATAATAAATGAATGGACTGTGTATATAACATGGAAAACCAATTGCCTAGAAGTAAAATTGTATTTGAGGAATTGTTATTTAAAGTAAGATTTGGGGCGCCTGGGTGGCTCAGTGGATTAAGCATCTGCCTTCAGCTCAGGTCATGATCTCAGGGTCCTGGGATGGAGTCCTGAATCGGGGTCCTTGCTTGGGGGGCAGGGGGGGAGAGTCTGCTTCTCCCTCTACCCCCACCTGCCCCTCGTGCTCTTGCTCTCTCTCTGACAAATAAATAAAATCTTCAAAAATAAATGAATAAATAAATAAATACAGGTGTCCTCCGCATTAAAAAAATACGTAAATAAATAAAGATTTGAAAATATGTCTTTTGAGCTAAGAGAGGAAAAAAGTGGCTTCTTCCAAAGAGGAAAAAATACTACAGCCAAAAACAATAGAAAAAATTGTAAAAGGAAAGCAATATTGATTTGATGCAACCATTATTCTCACAGCAATGTCAAACAATAAAATATCTGAAGACAATAGCAATTCAAAAAATATTTTACTATGTTGTAAGAGCCGTCTCTTCAACTATAGATTTTATTTTCTTATATGTGTAATTAAAAAATATATAATTGCTAAAGATGTTTTAAGGGACCAGTATATTATTTTTTTTAAAGATTATTTATTTGAGACAGAGAGTGAGCGAGCGAGCACAAGCAGGGGGCCTTACACGGGGCTCAGTCCCAGGATCCTGAGATCATGACCTGAGTGGAAGGCAGACATTCAACCGACTGAGGCACCCGGGCGCCCCGTGACCACTATATTAAAAAAAAGTGACCAGTATATTTTTGACATCAGTAGGCAATGGTTTGGAGAGTTTACGTCTTTAACCCTCAAATGAAATAACCCAAATGGGTCTCCTGTAACCTATTAACCCTATAAAAGCCTTGACCAGAAATCTTGAAACACTAATGTCCTTTAATGGATCTACAAATATGGAAAAAGCTTTTAGGTGACAATTTTCTTATTATTATAAAAGGAAAATTCAACAAAATCCCATTAACAATGAATTGGTCACATTACACAGGCCAGTTTTGTAGGAGTAAGTGTTGTTAGCTGTCTATGTCAGTAAAATCTTGACCCGCTTAGAGTATGTCCTCTTTGATCACTAAAAACACAGCCAGATCCCGGGTCTCATTTCTTAGTCTGGAAAACAAAGTTTGGGGTGTATGTTTGTAGAAACTGACATTTCTCTTTTTGGTGTAACTGTTTTTCTTTTGCTTTTCTACACTTTTCTGGAAAATAAATTCAAAGAATAGATTACCACTGCCTGAGTGGGTTATTCTAAACAAATATTTTGAGGTCTGGGAGTACTATTTATTTCCCTTTTCCCCCTCAGAGTTCAGACCATTTGAGAACAGACACAAAGAGCCAGTGAAGATGAAGGACTCTACTCTTTCCAAAATCTATCATCCCATTATTGAGACATCATTTTACCTATTTTTTTCTCCCTCAGGTGTTCCATTGGCCATCATGTCTTTTCTAAATGGGCCTCCTTGTCATTATCTGTTCCTCCCTTAGCTCACCAATGATGAAGAAATCCACAATGTCGGAACTTCCTTGACCTTTGGATTTGGCACATTGACCTGCTGGATCCAGGCTGCACTGACACTCAAAGTCAACATCAAGAATGAAGGCCGGAAAGTTGGAATTCCACGAGTTATTCTCTCAGCATCTATCACTCTCTGTGTGGTCCTCTGTATCCTTTGAATGTGAAAAGAAGGTTCTCTGACAGTGAGAGTAAAACACAGATATGTAGATGAGAAAATCGCCATTTCCAATTCGTTAGGATATTGGTCAGATTATCTCAGAATCTTAGACAAAAGACAACAGGAATGGATATAAAAACAAAAACTCTCAGGCCTATTTTTTTATGCCAAAGAGGAGATGGAGAACTAAAAATAAAACAAGCTCTGCCTTCTCAAAATTGTTTCTATCCGTAGGACGGGTGTTCCTTATCATTAACGATGTAAAAGTTTCCCTTGATGAAAAGCATAACGAAGATGCATAACGAAAATGGGGATTGTTTTTCCCTTACATCTTAAAAAAAAAGTTAATTTGTGACTTTATTAATGGCCCTGTTATTTCGTTTAATTTTCAAAGGAGAACGGGGCAGGCCTCCTGTGTCACACCCTGGACTTCAACTTATCCAGTAGGTAACAAGCAGAGAAACCAAGGAAAGCTTAACCCCAAACACATCCCACGAGACTAGCCCAGGAGGGAGCACGGTGACCCCACCTACCGGTAGCGTGGCCCAATAGAAGAAGCCGGCCAGTTCCAGTGCGACCAATCAGATCAGCCACTCGTTCTGTGGGGCAGAGTGATCTTAAGTGTTCACTCCAATAGGTTCTCCTCGGAAACCAGAGAGGAAGGGAATAAGGTTCCTAGGTGGTAGAATGTATAGCTAACCCGATTACATCTTCGGGCACGTAATCGCCAACATTTATTAGGCTGTTATCATGTGCTAGGCGTTATTCTAAGCACTTTAAATGGATCAACTCTTTTAATCCTCCTTTAACAAGAATAGTAAGGACAGAGATAATTTACCCAAGATCACACTCTGTATGCAGTGATCTCGACTTAAACTCAGGCACAGTTTGAACTCTTCATCACCACACCCTCTCGCCTTAGGGAAAGTGGCTTTAAAATATGAAAACGTTTGTGGTTCAGAGATGTCCTGTAGGTACTGGAGTCTTTGGGGTCTTTATTTCTTCTTTCCTAATTGCCAACCATGTGACTGGTTTTTTGAAGTTCTGCAGCACCTTAGAGAACAATTGAGGACTGGAGAATCAAGCCAAAACTCGTGCTTATGGCTAGCCACTTGATAGAATATTTTATGAGTAAAAAGGTCAGAATTCTGGTATGAGATTTGAAGATTTATCCCTTCCCCACTAACTTAAGTAATAATATTGCTTTGCCAATATTTTGAGCCCTCAGTCAGAAGAGGACGTACAGACTTTATTTTGCATTTTCAGCTTATACCAAACAATCCTGAGCCGTGTTGTTTCTGAACATTTGGAACCCTGTCTTGGTTCCCAGGTGAACAGATCCAGGCCTTCTCAGGACAGCAGAGTCTGGCTGAAGTAGTTTCACCGTATTCTTTTGCCCTCTGAAAATTTCCCAAGATTTTAAGTGTAAGTTCTGAAGATAGAGCTAATTCCAAGGGAGCATTTCTGATTTTTCTTTAAAAATGTATTTAGACCGTGGCCTCTTGGCTTCTTACTAAAGCATGCTTTGAAATATTCTCCTTCCCAGCTCCTACCTCATGTATACTGGTGTGTGAACGTGTACACTCCATATAGATTCAGGTGTAGGAGTCTCATTTGTTGTTTTAATAGTGAAAACTAGCAGAAAAGGAGGGGCCAATTACACATTATTAGCACGGTAGAGACAAAGCTTCGATGTAGGTAATTAGTGATTTGATATGTTCAAAATTGTTTCTGCAGATAGAAAGATGACTATGAATCCAGTCACTTGCAATAATTTTTTAAAGATAAATTTCTTTTTCTGGCCATCTAATTTTTCGGGGGAGTTTTAATCCTCTTGCTAATCTCACAGATTATTAGGCAGCGGTAAGAGCTGCATGCCTGGCCCGGGAGTCCGAGTCCTTGTATTTGAATTCCGGCTCTACCAGTTAACACCTCGGTGACCTCAGGCAAGTTACTTAACCATCTGGACTCAGTTTCCCTATTTTTTAAAATGAACTGATGATAATAGGATTGCTGTGAGGATTAAGTTAGATTTTCCATGCAAGCACCTAGACACATGTCTGGCACAAAGAGCTCAGTAACGTTACTTCGTATTATTCATGCAAGTGGTGTGTTCAGCAAGCTGTCAAGCTAAGTTCTGCTGATGGGGGGGGGGCGGGGAATGAGCCTTTTCTTGTGGCCTGTCCCTGTCCAGAAAAGAGCCCAGTTTTAATGCGGCTGATGGTGGTACCTCCCTTGACTGCTGCTCCTCAGATTTCATACTCATGGCCCAAGGCATCCACATGTACGCAGCCAGGGTCCAGTGGGGTCTGGTCATGTGCTTCCTGTCTTATTTTGGCACTTTTGCTGTGGAGTTCCGGCATTACCGTTACGAGATTGTTTGCTCTGAGTACCAGGAGAATTTCCTAAGCTTTTCGGAAAGCCTGTCCGAAGCTTCTGAGTATCAAACCGACCAGGTGTAACCTATCAGCTTTTCCTTGCCTGTGAGGTGGGTGTGCTGGGGGAAGGAGCCAGAAGGCCACACCCACAGGACTTGGTCCATAACCTCATCACACATTTTACACACACACACACACGTTCATGGCCACATTTGCCAAATGAGCTTTTCAGGGCAAGTTACTTCTTTAACGAAAAAGCACAAGCCCTTATGTGTCGGAATACCTGCTGTTACATTGAAAATATATGCACGACAGAGCAAGAAGCTTGTGCGTGATCACTTCTCTTTTCCCTCTCTCCCCCAGTACTCCCTGCTCTTCTCATTCTCTTCCCGTATTTCAGACATTGTGATCACCCTGCCACAGAGCAGGGCAGGCCCGATGTAACATGGGAATAATGCCAACTCCCAAAGTTGCCTTCAGATCCAAAGGGCTTGGAACCAGCTCATGAGGAAGTTCTGAATCTGGCACTAATACTCTTGAATGGACTGAGTATCATCAAGAACTTCCCCATAAAAACTCCCTTCATCACTGTTCAGTGGTCAGCTGTGTGGAGTCAATGAGAGGAATATGCTACAAGCCCACCACCGTGATTTGGACTTTACTGTGACTGAGAAATATTTCCAAATGTGAATATTCGTAGGGACGTGGTCTGCCAGGCATGGAACAAGATGGGGGCAGTGAGGGTATGGTTTCGTTTTTGCTTCCATAGTATGCTATGTACAGCTTTTGTTTTATATTTCATAGTTTGCCTTCTTTTTTTAAGTAACTACCGTGGGTCTCTCAAGACCTCATGGACAAAGAAGATGTAGGCCAAATGAAAGAGCTGAGCTTGTTTTGGGTTCAACCATGATAAAAGCAAAAAAAAAAAAAAAAAAAAAAGGTGACCTGCAGGCTTCATTTGCTGCTTTTATGTTCAAAGCTAAGAAAATGTTCACAGAAAAGCACAAAGAAATATTTGTGGAGGTAATAGGAAGAGCTCCTGCTGGACATTTACAAAAGGAGTCTTAGAGCATCTTGTTATAAGTCCAGATCAAGGCAGAGCTACTTAATATATATCTATAGCTCAAATTTAGTATTTGGGGGGGGAGGGTTTAAGGGCTTTTTCATACTTGGAATTTGTAGAAACCAAATCACCTTTCCCCCAAACAAACTGGCACGGCTGATCCCCCACCGCCCAACATACACGTTTCACCCGCTAAGAGTTTAGAACGCAAACCATAGACCTAGGCTTTTGAGGCTGTGCTTCATAAAGAGCAGAATTCTGAGTTCAAAATGCCCTGGAGTGGGCCACATTGACAGACCCTCCATGAGTGCACTTTGTTTCAAGAAGTCCCCAAATGTACTTCACAGGAGCCTGGGATCTCATGGAATATAATGTGAAAAAGATTGTTTTTTAATTCAACCCAAACTCAGATTCTTGAGGAACGGGTCCATGACTTTTCATCTCTGTATTTCTCTCTGCCTCCCAGCACAGTGCCTGGCACATAGAGGTGCTCAACAAATGTTGTTAAATAGAGTTACTGGTAATTTAAGCGTAGGAGAAAGGAGTATCAGAGAAAGATTCAAAGATGAGAGAAGAGGTGACTGTTTCAAGCAAGACAGGAATGGAAAAAATCCTAGAGAAGGATCAGATCGGGGTGAGAACACCTATGAGTGATAGGTGAAATGTGAGGAAAAGAATCAAGCAGAGAGCATTCTCCTAGGAAAAAGGCATCTTACTGTAAATAGTCCAAGGTGACATTTATTATTTTTGAATACTGTTTTTGGGTTTGTTTTTTCATTTTTATATTTTAAAAAATTTTATCAGAAAACAAAGATTTATGGAGTTTTCTTTTACTCTACGCAATCCAAATTAAACAGCTTTTGGTGATGCACTCTACACTTTCTTAAGAGTATATCTAAATAGCACAGTTTAGCAGAATCAAGCAATGACTGGCATTGGGATCTGACAACTAAATAAAATTCTTTTATGCAGAATTATGATTTGTCTCTTACACTAACATTTCTTCTGTGATACTGAAGCATGTATAAAGTCCATCAGACACTCTGTTGAAAATGTACTTCAGTGGGGCGCCCAGGTGGCTCAGTCAGTTAAGCATCTGCCTTCGGCTCAGGTCATCATTGCAGGGTCCCAGGATCGAGTCCCGTGTCAGGCTCCCTGCTCAGCGGGGAGTCTGCTTCTCCCTCCCCTTCTGCCCCTCCCCACCCTCGTGCTCTCTCGCTCTCTTTCAAATAAATAAATAAATAAATAAATAAAATATTAAAAAAAAAAAAACCAAAAAATATACCTCAGTGTTATATTGGTAGCATATTTCTAGCATGTTTTCCAATACCTATAGGCAATTCTCTGATTCTCTGGACACCAACTGGATGTCCTACAGTTCAGTTCAATTCTAACACTACCCAGAGTTACTGTCAGTCCCACAAGACTGCCGTCACTCACTTCAGATGCCAGTCCCAAGTACTGAGTCCCAGGTTACCCACACTTCTTTCCAACTTGTTTATAAAATTGGTAGGGAAGGGGGAGTCCCACAACTCCCTTCTCTTTTAAGTTAGATAATTTGCTAGAATGGCTCCAGGAACTCCAGAAAACACTACTTCCATGCGCCTGCTTATTATAAAGGATGTAACTCAGGAACAACCAAATGAAAGAGTCAGATAGGGCAAGGAAGGGGAGGGATGCAGGGGCATGCCATCCTCCCAACAATTCCATGTGTTCACCAACCCAGTTCTCTGAATCTCTCTGTGCCAGAGTTTACAGAGCTCAATTTCCAGCACCCTCCCCGACATCTGCTTCTGGAGGTTGGTCAAGAGGTCCAATCCCTTGGTCTTTCCGGTGACCAGCTCAATCCTGAGGCTATCTGGGAGCCCCCTCCCTAAGTGACCTCATTAGCATAAAATCGGGCTTATTATGAATAACACAAGTCACTAACTCAGGAAATTTGAAGTTTTAGCAGCTCTGTGGCAGGAACCTAGGACAAAGACCAAATATATTTTTGTTTTAGGCCACACATATAAATCAAGATCAAGATTATAGTACTTCCTAGGAGTTAAGAAACACAGGATTCTTCTTGGAGGCCAAAACCAGGGACTCTGTGTTTGGAATGAGCATGCCTGGAGGATCTAATGCAGATGGCCCAGAGAACAAAGTTTGAAATGAACTAAACTTCGTTTTGGTAATCCCACTAGGTCTCTTGAAGAAAAGTTCTCCTCCTAGTTAGGAGAGCAGTATCTCTAAAACAACGTTAACATTTTAAAGGTTCCATCATTTTTCTACTGAATGGAGAACTGACTGTGGGTGAAGTTTGACCACCTGTTACCGGGTCTTCTTTGCCCCTGGTGTGGGAAAGTGAAACTTTCATATCCTAGACTTGGTCATCTGCTGGTTATAATGGAGACTGAAACATCAGTTCATTTTTGCTTAGGCATTGTGTCATTTGGGGTACATTGGGTTTTGCTGTCCCAAAATAAAAGGAATAAAACTTAAGTTCACTTCTCATACGAGAGGTCTATCCAGGGTTGGCAAGGGGGTCGTGCTCGGTGCTATGACTCGGACCCTGGCTGACAGAGGCTTCATCCCCACACATGCTTCGCCGCCGTTGCCGACAGAGGCCTGGTTCTCGACGATTCTACTAGGAAGTGACAAACATCACGTAGCTTACATTTCATTGGTTAGGACACATTGCACAGTCTTATCTGAGAGCCACGCTCCCACCATGTGGCCAGATGGGAGGAACATTTCTGTGAACAGCCTATGACTGCCACAGGGTTCACACTAAATTTTTAAGACTTCTTTGGTCACTGTCATTCCTTTGAAGCAGGAGTAATGAAGAATCCGTGAAGAACCATCATCCTACAGAAATAGGGGAAAGGTGTGATCCATGGAGTTGAGATAGAGCACCAAATCACAAATATAAGGAACCATGCAAATAATAAATGAGAGAAATGCAATTCCATGGAACATCTTGACCACATCTACATTGTTTCCCCAGAGCAATGGGGATCAACAGTTTGGGGGAAGAGAAGCATTCTGCCTATGAAAGAAGCTGGATTTCACAATCCTCAGCTTCCTATCAGTTCGGATTCCCTATTATGAGGGCCCCAACAAACAGCAAATACCCAAATATGAAGTCCAAAAAAGGGAGCGTGCGTGACAAGGCTAGGTCCCTCACTGGAAAAGCAAAGGTCTTTTCATCAGCATAAAATATGCTTTTATTTCTCCTATCTTAGAAAAAAAAAGTCCCCAGGCGCCTCACTGGCTCAGTCAGTAGAGCATACGACTCTTGATCTCAGGGTCATGAGTTCAAGCCCCATGGTGGATGTAGAGATTACTTTGAAAAGATTTTTAAAAAGTCCCTATTTGCGGTCTCCAGTCCCTCTCTAATTCTCTCTTGAACCCAGTCTAATCATTGGAGCTCTTACTTCCGCCACTTTGTGGAACTGCTTTACTCATTCTCCAGAGACATCATGATAGTATATACGATGGTTAGTTCTTTTACAACCTTATCTAGACCCATAAGCACTACTTCGCAATTTGATCAATCCCTCCCCCTTCTCTGCTTAAAACGTTTTCTTCACTTTTCAGAGATCATGCCCTCTTAATTCGCTTCCTGCTTCACTGTCCATGCCTCTGCATCCTTTGCTGGGCCTTCTTCCTGACATCTTCACACTGGAGTGTCCCATGCCTCCGTCCTTGGAACTCTTCCCTTCCTCTCTACATCCACTCTGATGGTGGCTTCATCCAGTCTTCTTCTTTTAAATGCTGCCACATGCAGACCTCTCCCAATTCACCGGCTCAGACTTTTCTCTTGGATATTCAACTAACTTGTGACATCTCCACTTGTCATGTCAAGTACAGTTAAGTCCTAATCTTCAGACTCATTCCTCCCACAGTCTTCCCATCTAAGTTAAGGACAACTCATCTTTCGGATGCTCAGACTGAAACCTTGAAGTAATCTTAAAGTATGTTCTCTTCCTCTCACACCCACATCTGCCAGCAAACCCAGGCTGCTCTATCTTCAAATTATTCTAGAATTCATCCACCGCTACCCCCTGGTCCAGGCAACTTCCACCTCTCATGGACTTACATAATAGCCTACAAAAACTGGTCTCTCGCTTCCATCATCTGCTCCCTTCAGACTGTCCTCAACACAGCCAAATGGTCTTGTTAAAAGCTAAATGAGATCATCAACACTCCCCTACTTAAAACCCTCCAATGGCTTCTCTTGTACTTAGACTAAAAACCCCAAGCACTAAAATGCCCTGCAAAGGCCAAGAAGACCTGTCTCTCCACCTTTCATTCTCTTTATTCCATTCTCTCTGCCTCTTTAGGTTCCTCCAGTAGCCAGCATGCTCTGACCTCAGGACTTTTGCACTTGCTGAAACCTCCACCCTGGACGATCTTCCCCCAGATATTTACATTGCACCTTCTTTACCTCCTCCAAAGTTACCTTCTTACCGAGGCCTACCTGACCTCTAAAACTCAACCCCCTCAAGCACAACCCAGCACGACTACTCCTTCCAGCTTTATTTTGTTCGACAGCATTTTCTAAACATGGTCCTGTGATTAAAGTTCTAACATGCATAACACTGTCTTACACGTTTTACTTAGTTCAGTATCTCATTCTCTCTACCCCAAAAATGCAAGCTCCATGAGGGCAGGGATTTTTTTCCTTTTTTAGGGCAGAGATTTTTGCCTGCTCTGTACCTGAGGCAGAGGAAGGCTTGGACTCCGATCCCCTCAATCCTAACCCAAACCCAGCATTACCCACAGAGCTCTGCCCTTTGAGTAGTACACCTTCTACGATAGCTAAAACTCTCTGCCCCTTGAATAGTATTATCTTGCAGGAATGCAAAGGGAGGATGCCCACTGAAATGAGGGACTACAAAGACTGGGGAAGACTGGACCAAACCAGTCTGTGCCAAGATGGACCCCAGTGCTGAATTTCCTCCACCTACTTCCTCATTATACTACTAAAAATCATGCCCAGGGTGGACAGGTGACATGTTAAGAGAGACAGGCAATACATGTAGAAGCATGTTCTGTCCACTGTGCCTGCATGCCCACCTCCTGTCTCTCCCTGCCCCAACATGCTCAGATGTCCCCCCTCTCCCACCAACCCCCCTGCAAACTTTCCCTGGCCTTTGGTCTGAGAGCCAGCCTGCAGGACACTTCCCCCTTATGCTGTCTCCCTTGTGCATAAGCCCTCACAAAAGCCTTGCCTGGAATTCCCTTTTGGCCTCCTGTCAATTTCCATTACTTAGAGAGCCCAAGGACCCACGTCTGTCACATACCTGGCAACTAAACAGTGCCCAGCGGCACAGAGTTTAGTGGTTCATAAATACTTTCACAATAAATGACTGGTAGCTGCCCCCTTTTCCTTTTTTCTTTTTTCAAGATTTAATCTCTTATATATGAGCTGCTTGGGGCACCTGGGTGGCTCAGTTTGTTAAGCGTCTAACTCTTGATTTCGAATCAGGTCATGATCTCAGGGCTCGGAGACGGAGCCCCGCATCGGCTCTGCACTGGGTGTAATGCCGAGGTTTCTCTCTCTCCCTCTCCCTCTGCCACCCCCCTGCTCACACAGTCTCTCTCTCAAAAAAAATGTGAGCTGCTCAACATTCAAGTTATTTAGGAAACAATGGTAATATGGTGAGATTTCAGAGGATGCCATCATTCTCCTGCTTCCCATAGCAAACGGCTTTCCGCGTCTTGAGGAAGTTCTAGATTATAAAAAGGGTTATTTCTTATAATGTCTGCTGTAACTAGCACATGTTAAAGACCCACATTCTAAATAGGGCCTGAAATAATCCTCTACAAACTCTGTCCATACCAGACTTTCTTCTCGTGTAGCTTCAAAAATAAAATAGTAGGGATAACTGGGTTCTTACCTGATGAAAACTGCATTTTTTCATGTTTTTATGGTAAGAAGCTGAGCTGACCCTGTAGGCTATATTCAGATTTTTTAATTTAACTCATCAAAAACTCTCCCTACAAATGCTGTTTGGGCCAGGACAAAGAAAAAGCTGTAAGTTGTTGCATGAGTATTTCCAGAGAAAGCAGCACGAAGGGATTTATTTAACAGTCAATATTAGAATAATATCTAATACCACTAGACTTCTGTAAGCCAAATTTAGCTTTGTAGCCAGGGACAGTTAAGAGGAGCTGGAGGAAAAGGGCTTGGACCCAACACAGGAACAAAGTCGGGTGAGGGACTAAAAGTACCCCAGAGACAGACTGGGTGACTCACCTCTTGCATTGCCCTGGTAGGAGACAGTGGTCTCAAATTACAGGGGACTTCCAGATCATATCTCTAGTTCTATTAGGGATGGGCAGGAAGGAACAAAACTGGTGGAGGCACGAGGAAAAAGATAATGGGCATCACTTGTTTCCTCTCTGTCAGGAGGGTGAAGGGAAAGGAAAAATCAGACACTCTGTGGTTCCAGGTCTGGGCGTTTGGGAAGATGGGGACACTTGCAACGTCTAGCAGAACAAGAGATGCCACTGTCTGGAGGGAGGGAGGGAGGGGTGAGGAATGCCATCATCTGGATGCTCCTAACTGCTGCTTCAGCATAGCCCTTTCACAGCCCAGCTATACTGGAAGGGAGGAAAAAGTGTGTCCCCCACTCGGCACCATTTAAATTCACCAGTGACTGTTCCAATTACTGTGGCTGCCCAACCAATCACCAGAAAACTCAGCAGCATAAAATCACCATTTACTATGCTTGTGGAGGCTGGGGGTCAGAAATTCAGACAGGGCATGGCAGAGACAGCCTGTTTCTGCTCCTCGAGGTCTGGGTCTCAGCAGGCAGACTTGGGGGCTGGCCGTCAGTTGGGGGCCCTCGTTCCTCTCGTCCTGGTCTCTCCACCTGAGCGAATTTGGGCTCCCTCACAGCATGGAAGCTGGCTTCCCCAGAGCAAGTACCCCGACCCCAGCTCCTGCATAAAGGACAGGGATGCTGGCCTTTTTATAACCTAGCCTGGAGAGTCGAAGTCCTAGCGTGAAAAGCGCAGGTGGGAGGACAGCAGTGAAAACGGAGGAGTAAGGAACACCAAAGTCCCTCCCTCCAAAACACCAACATACACACTGGCAAAACCCGCCAAAATCAACTCTTTCAGCATTCTGGAAACTAAGTAAAAGCTCGCAGCAACCAGGGGGATGCTTAATCAAGAAAATCTAGCTGACTCTCAGTAAGAACAGAGAGCTTTGGGGTGTTTCAGCTTATCCTGGTCCCACGCCAGGCCCCCAGCTCAGTGGAGGCCTTGAAAGTAACAGCCTGTATTTCTGGTGCAGGAAAGACTACCAGAAGGAGAACAACGGGCCTCATTCACTAGGAATTATGCTTTTGAACTATGTATCCATCAGCCTGGGCTGCTATAACAAAATACCACAGACAAGGGGTTTTAAACAACAGAAGTTTGTTTTCTCACCCTTCCGGAAGGCTGAGAAGTCCAGGAACAAGGTTCTGGCTGATTTGATTTTTGGTGAGGGCTCCCTGGTGGGTCTCTTCTTCCTCTTACACAGGTATCAATCTGATTGGATTAGGACCCCACCCTTATAACCTCACTTAACTTTACCTCCTAAAAGCCCAAATCTCCAAAGAGTCACATGGGAGGTGAGGGCTTCCCAACATACGAATTTGAGAGAGGTGGCGGTGGGGGGGCACGAGAAACCCAATTCAGTCCATAGCAACCTGTTCAGTGGCTCCTTGGAGGACTGGCTCGAAGGGTTCATCTTTATCTTAGGTAACTAAGAATTCTGCCCGTGCCAAGGGAGCTACCGACGGGCACGTGTCGAAACCATTTAAAGGCAAATGTGTTAGTCACAGCTACCTGGAGGAATGGGTAACAGCTGGGGCGAACAATCCAGGAACGGAAAAGCTTGAGAGGAAAGAGTAGAGAATGAGATGCTTTGGCAAGTAAGGGCTTTGGAAAGCACTGACATTTCCCGGGTGTTAGGGGTTGAACTGTCACCCCCCAAAAATATATTGAAGTCCTAACCCGCAATACTTCTGAATGTGACCTTAATTGGAAATAGGCTCCCTGCAGATGTACTTAGTTAGGATGAGGTCGAGCTGGAGTTGGGTGGGCCCCTAATCCAACAGTACCCCAGTGCTTGTGAGCCGGCCACGTGAAGACGGAGAGGAAGGCGGTGAATGCCGCACGAAGATGGGAGGTGGGGCTACGCAATGTGTCTCCGAGCCGAGGAATGCTAAGGCCTGTCGGCTGTCAGGAGAAGCTCAGAGGCATGGCAGACTCTCCTTCAGTGCTTCCAGAAGGAACCGACCCTGCCAACACCCTGATTTCAGACTTTCGGCATCCAGAACTGAGATAACAGATTTGTTTCTTTAAGCCACCCTATTAATTGTTCTTTGAAGCCCTGGGAAACTAATACAAATAGGTCAGTGTTAAAAGAAGGTATATTTGTTTGTAACTCCTTTTTTTTCCTCCTGATTTAAAAGACACGACACGGAGCAGTAATTCTAAATCGGGTGATGGGCACGCAATGTACAAAGATGTCACTTGGGCCACGACATAAGCAGGGGGAGGGGAAAGTTGGCTGGGAGTAAGCTGGATGTGTATCTTATTACCAGACAAAATTGAAGCGACAAATGGTTCAACAATAATAGATGGAGCACTCAGTATTCTGCACTCAATAATGGACTAAACAATTGGAGAGAAGATGAAATGAGGCAACAAAAGACTGAAGCAACACTGTCCACCAACCAGACCTTAACAAACACCTCCAGACCTCTACCCGACAGCAGCCAAATACGCATTTTTCTTCAGTGCACAAAGAACATTCTCCAGTACAGACCATATGTCAGGCCACAAAACAACTCTTGATACATCTTAAAAGATCATACAAAGTATGTTCACGAAGTAAATGGCATGAAATGAGAAATCAATGAACAGAAGGAAATTTAGAAAGTTCACAAATATGTGGCACCTAAACAACACCCTCTTAAACAACCAAGGGTCAAAAAAGAAATCACAAGGGAAATAAGAAAATATTCTGAGACGATGAAAACAAAACGCACCATACCAAACCTACAGGATGCCGTGAGAGCAGGGCTGGGAGGTAAATTTAAAGCTATGACTGCACTGAAAAAGAAAGATCTCAAAGCAATAACCTAACTTTCCTCCTGAAGGAACTAGATGAACAAACTAAATGCAAAACAAGCAGAAGGAAAGAGAGAAGAGAGTGGAGGTAAGTAAAAATAGAGAGTCCATGAAACTACAAGTTGGTTCTTTGTAAACAAAATGGATACAAACAAAACTGATAAACCTTTAGCCTCACCTTCCCTCAACTTTTGTTCCTAGCACTCCAGACACTGCCCTTGTCTCATCCAAGCGCCACGGCCATTCACAACTTACTTGAATTCTTGGCGGCGTCAGACACACCCGAGCACCGCCTTCTTTACTGGGCTCTCCTGCCCACTCTCTTGGTTTTCGTCCCTCAGTGCCCAAACCATTTCTAGCTCCTTTGCTGGCTTCTCTCCTTGCTATTCCCTACTGTCGGAAACTAAGAGCTCTGTCCAGGCTCTCTATCAACGAACTTTTCTTATTTGGCCACAGCTCATGGCTTTGTTGTTGTTGTTCACTGTTTATTGACTGCCTCCCCCAAGAACGTATGCACCTGGAGAGTAGGATTGGACTTCGACCCCTTACAGCAAATTCATTACAGATGCCCTTAAATAGAACAAATGTTAACAGTTCGTACATTTTCCCCCCAGGATTTCTCCCAGCTGCCCCTATTTCTTTTATGCATGTACACATGCACACACAGACACACAAGACATATTGCATGGTTTGTTTGTTTGTTTTAAACACATACCTCAACACCAATATTTGAATGAATGACTTGGGCTAAATCTAAATGACTTGGGCAAGGAAGGTGAATTCTACTCCTGCTGGTTACTCCAATGTGTTAGCAAAAACTGAAAATGATTCTTAAATATTAGGTGAAAGATAACATTGTGCCCTCTGGGGCTCAAGCAGTGGGATAGTAAATTGGGTACATATTATATTCAACTTTGTACTCTGATGGGAATTTTTTTTTTTAAGATTTTATGTATTTATTTGACAGAGAGACACAGCGAGAGAGGGAACACAAGCAGGGGGAGTGGGGGAGGGAGAAGCAGGCTTCCCGCCGAGCAGGGAGCCCAATGTGGGGCTTGATCCCAGGACCCTGGGACCATGACCTGAGCCGAAGGCAGACGCTTAACGACTGAGCCACCCCAGGCGCCCCCCGATGGGGATTTTAAACCTGAAAACAAGTCCTTTTTCATACTGCAGTTGGAAAAACTGGCTATCCAAAAATGACTGTTTTGGGGTTTTGTTTGTTTTTTTTATGTGACTTAGGGAATAAAGGAGAAGAGGAATATTAATGGGTGGATTTTATTCAGGATTGTTGCCATTTTTTCCAAACTGCTCTGACTCTTGCAACATCATGCTACAGACTTTTAAGGATAATGAACTTTACTCATTTTTCTCTCCTAAGGCCACCTCTTAGCTACATCTGCTGTATCTGGTGGCCGCACACTTGATAAGGTCTCTGGAGCAACAGCACCATCTGCTGGGCAAAGACTGCTGTACACCCATCTCAGCAAATCGCCAGCGGCTCTCAATCTTTACCTTTCCTTGTGCGACTCCAAACTGGACAGCAGCTCAGGTTAGCAACTAAGGCTTGTCTTCCAGAAGGCCAAACAGGAAACCCTGTTACTCTAGAAATGCTGATAAGATCAGAGAAGCCCCTTTGTCTGAGGCTCCCCTTCTAAGAAATCAATTTGGGTTTTGGGGGTGCTTCGTTGGTTCAGTTGGTAGGGCTCACAACTCTTGATCTTGGGGCTTGTTTGAGCCTCATATTACTGCAGAAATTACTTAAAAATAAAACCTTTAAGGCACCTGGGTGGCTCATTCAGTTAAGCATCTGCCTTCACTCAGGTCATGATCCCAGGGTCAGGCTCCCTGCTCAGCGGGGAACCTGCTTGTCCCTCTCCCTCCGCGCTCCCCCCCCCCCCGCCCCGACCCCCCCCCTGTGTGTGTGTGTGTGTGTGTGTGTGTGTGCGCGCGCGCTCTCGTAAATAAATTTTTTAAAAGAAATCTTTTAAAAAAAGAAAACCTTTAAGAAATCAACTTGGGTTTTGATCCAAGATTGGAAATCAGTGGCATTGTAAGAAAGAGCACAACCGAGGTAGAAGATGTGGATTAACAAACAGGAATAAAAAAGGCCACAGTTTTAAGAAGTCTTTCTTCCCTATATTCTCTGCAAACAAAATGCTGAGAAAATTTAATGCCTTTGATCTCTTTTTGGAAATTCCAGAGGTGAGACTTTTTCCTCCTTCCCTTACTAAGGACCATGAATTTTTCTCAATTTACCACCTAGCTCACTACTTGCTTTCTAGGCATTTTTCCTTCCTCTTCACCAATCTATACCTCAAGTTCTTCCTAAGATCCTTTTCCATAACATTTAATTGTGAATGAGTTTCTTAGGGTCTAAGAAATATTCAACTTTTTTCCCTTCCTTTCACCTCCCACTCTGACAAACTGAAATTTGATATTGGAACGTTTTCTTTATTCCTGAATCTATTCTCAATTACTTAAAATAAATTAGTCTTGGGGTGCCCGGTCTGTCTCTTGATTTTGGCTCAGGTCTGATCTCAGGATTGTGAGATCGAGCCCCCACTGGGCTCCGAGCTCAGGGGATAGATTCTCTCTCTCCCTCTCCCTTTGCCCCTCCCCCCCTTCTCTCTCTTCCCCTCAATAAGTAAATAAGTAAGTTTTTCTGCTACCCTTTTCTTCACGGACAGGAAATGCCTCTTGCTGTACACTCAATTCCTATGTCCCCCTCAAAATCTGTATGTTGAAATCTAACCCCCAAGGTGATGGTATTTGGAGGTGGGGCCTTTGGTGGAACCCTCATAAATGGGATCAGGGCTATATATGTATGTATGTGTATATATATTCTATACACACACATACACATACACACATGTATATATTTTTTATGTGATCTCTATGCCCAACATGGGGCTCAAACCCAGGACCCCAAGATCAAGAGTCTCTGCTCTATCAACTGAGCTGGTCAAGCACCCCGGATTAGTGCCCTTATAAAAGTCACCCAAAGAACGCTCCTTTGCCCCTTCCACTATGTGAGGTTATAGAAAGACGACTTTGGTCTGTGAGGAAATGGGCTCTCACCAGTGAATTTGCCCGCACCATGATCTCAGACTTCCCAGCCTCCAGAACCATGAGAAATAAAATTTTGTTGTTTATAAGCCACCCAGGTCTCTGGGATTTTGTCAGAGCGGCCCAGAATAACAACACCTCTACCTCAATTCTCTTTGGACTACATACTGATCACCCTCCTTTTTCTTTAATTCCTTCCTTTCTTTTTTCTTTTTTGTTAAGTAGGCTCCAGCGTGGAGCCCAATGTGGAGCTCAATCTCACAACCTTGAGTGAGATCATGGCCTGAGCCGAAACCAAGAGTCAGAAGCTTACTTGACTTAGCCATCCAGGCACACTTAATTCCTTTCTAATCAAGACTCTGGTGCATAATTTTCTCTAATTTCTTCCTTACTTTTCCTATTATTCCTTTATTGGCATTAAGAGACAGCTTTCCTATCATCTTCTGATGAGCTTTTTTGAAAATCATAGGAAGTTCATCACTTTATTGCCATTTATGGCTTTATCATTTACAAATCACTACCATTTCCAAGATTTACTTAAACTCATTTCCCTTTTACTATCCTTCTACATTTTCATAGTCCTCAGACTTCTTAATTAGTTACTAGGAGATAAAAATCATCAACATAAAGTCTTTTATATTCCCTGTCCTCTCAAATTTGCAAAACTTTTTTGTATTCAAGGCATCCCCAAAATTATTCCTCCAGGATTCATTACAGCTTTTCTTAAGGAAACACGCCTCCTTCAAACATTGTTTTATATATCTCAAATGTAAGATTCTCAAAAATCTAAGAGACCCCACTCATAAGAGGAATGCTACTATCCAAATGAAATAATAACCCATGAGATCATATATGTATATATAACTCAAATAATAGTCAATAATTTTCCACTGGCATTGCATAAAACACATACACACACACACACACACACACACACACACACACAAGATTAAGGCAAAAACTAAAATAAAGTTCTTATTTTCTCAGTCTCTCTTCAGTTTGTCTTTTGCTTAGTACGGTTCAGGAACCTACATAAAACTGAATGGAGAAGAAAATGTTTTTATTAATAACCAACATGAAATTTGACATGACATCCCATTAGGATTGAACCAGGATAAATAATGCTGTTATAAAATTTACACTCTTCACATCCATTTCTGAGGAAAATATTACATTATTAGGGCTCTTCTAGAAGGGTCTTATGGAATGATTTCAGTAAACCTTTTGTTTTTCAATAGTAAATAGCAACCTATATTCTCAAACTGCTAAAAAGTAGTTAGAAAGGCAACTATAAAATCCATAATGATAACAACTGGCAGGATTAGGACTATTCTCTTAAACATTAAGTTGTATCAATGCACCGTTTTCATTGGTAAGGCAACCGCTTGCTGGGGGCGCCACAACGATTAGCTCAAGTTTCTTCAGTAAGAGATGCTTGCTTCATCAAGATTCAAATGAGCTTCCTCTCCCATTTTTGCTCTCTTTTGGAGCAGAAACAAATGGCTCTGTCTTTTGTATGAGGGAGGCTAATATTTTGAAATTCAGCTGTCACAATCTTCTAACTCATAATTTAAAAGGGGAATGAATTATAATAAGTCTGTGAATTACTTCCAGTTTTTAAAATAACAAGGCTTCTGAATAACTTCTCGAACCTACCTTTCCATGTCGGTAACATGACTTGATAAACATAACACGTGTGATCTGCACTGTGGTAATTCTTCTAACGGCTACATTTTGCCCTCAGTAAGGGTTAGAGTTGTGGTTTCAAACAATTTCTACATAGAAAGCATCTTTAAATAAGGTTCCTTTTCACTGAACAGAGATTTTTTTTTCCCCACTTCTGTGCCTGTGGAAGGCAATTTACACATACACATATATACACTTGCATACCCATGTGTGTGTATATATGGCTTTTTAAGTAAGTTACTTTGACAATTAGAATAAAACTAGACTACAGGGAGAAGTCTGTGAGGCCAGGCTGGTGTTCCTTACGGCTCCTGCTCTACGCTGAGGAGGGCAGGTACAGTTCGCTGAAGGATGTGATGAGGCTGTAGTAAGTCTTCTCATCGTCTGTCAGCCCCGCGTTGCCAGGTCTCACCACCACAGCGACGTGCACATCCGCTTCCTCGGCAGCGCTGGCCTCTGTGAGAATCAAAGTATATGTCAGAAACATCAACATGTGACGTCTGAGATTCGCTTCAAGGTAATCAGGGGCATGTGGGGGAGGAAGAAACAAGTCGGGCTCCTATCTGATCATTGTTGAAGCTAGAAGATGGGCATACGGGGGGCGGGGTCTAAGCACATTATTCTTTCTTTTATGTAATTGTAATACTTCTATAATAAAAAATGTTTAGAAATACATGACTGTACCTGGCAGACTAGAATGGGCTAGACTTCCCCGGCCTGGTGTATAGTGAAGAGCATATCCTAGATGTCTGAGCTTTTATTAAGTAGTTATGAACGCAGAAGGAAAGAGCCACATTCTGGCCACGACTTTCCTCCATTCCCTCTCATCAGCCGCACAGAAAACTGAGTGTTTCCCAAAAGTCAGGCTGTCAGTAATAATACCAGTCGGGGAGAGATGGGACCAATGGAAGCCCAAGACCCAATCAGGCCAAAGTCCCGGCTGTCACATCAGGAGCCCAAATATGCCCTACTCCCTGGCCAGCCTGCCCATGCTTTTTGCCTGGCAAACTTCTACTCCTCAAAGTTCAGCTCAAGTATCTTACCTTCCAGAATGACTGGAAGGTATTAGAGCAGCCCGTGTGCTCCTTTAGCGCTTTGTGTTTAGCTCTATCACCACTCTATGAACGGACACGTTATTACCTGTGGTCTCTTCTCATTAGACTGTGAGCGCCTTAAGATCAGTGACTGCATGGTGGGTGAAAGAAAAATAGTACTAGTAAAATAAAACTAGGTAAGCCAGGTACAGCAGGGGATATCTCTAACATGCCTTGGGTTACATTCCTCTCTCCATCCTGCGTACGTGTGAAAAATAACAGCTAATACCTTATATTAGTTTAGCACCTACGATGTACCAGGTATTCTTCTAGGAACAGACATATATGAACAAAACAAAGCTCCTGCCTTTGTGGAGCTCCCATTCTCATCTAAATCTTCACAACAACCCTGAGGTAGTTAGTATTACTATCCCCATTTTAGAGACATGGAAAGTGAGAGCTAGTGAGTGGCAGAGCTAAAGTTTGAAAGTGTGAGCCCGACTCTCTGGTCTGTGCTCTAGAACAAGGGCGAGCAAATGATGACCTGCCACGTACTTTTGTAAATAAAGTTTTATGAAAACACAGTCATGCCCGTTCATCTGTGTATTGTCTATGGCTGCTTTTCCACTACCAGGACAGAGTTTAAGAGTTGTAACAGAGACAGTAGGGCCTGCAGAGCCTAAAATACACTACCCGGCCCTTTGCAGAACGAGCTTGCCAACTCCTGCTCTAGAGCAATACTATTCCAAATGTGACCTGTGGACCTGTAGCAGGAGAATCACGTGCAAGCTTGTTAGAAATGCAGAATCTCTGGGGTGCCTGGGTGGCTCAGTGGGTTAAGCATCCGACTCTTGATTTCGGCTCAGGTCATGATCTCAGGGTCGTAGGACCAAGCCCTGCATCAGGCTCCGCACTCAGCAGGGAGTCAGCTGGAGATTCTCTCTCTCCCTCTGCCCCTCCCCCACTCGCTCACTCTCTAAATAAATACAATCTTTTTAAAAAATTAAAAAAAAAAAAGAAAAGAAATGCAGAATCTCAACTCCCCAACATGGAACTACTGAATTACGATCTGCAATTTAACACATGATTTCTCAGCACAGAAGGTAAGTTTTGATCAGAAGTTTCGAGGAAAAAAAAACTGCCAAGAGAGGAGGCATTCCGGGCAGACATAAAATACACGTATAAATATCGGAAGAATGGAGCGAGAGAGTGTGGGAGACAGGACACGGGTCAGGTGGGGCATATCTGAACAGACGGAGCAAAACTGGCAAAGAATCTGAACCACGTTCTATGGAGTTTAGATCTGGTGTAATAAGAAATCTCAGTGGCTTCCAAACCTTTGGAAAACAGTCACATCATCCGAACGGGCTAAAGGGCAGCAGTGCTGAAAGAGATGAGAAGTTCCCGGAGAGAGTAAGTGGGGCAGAGCTCTCTCTTCCATCGACCCACCTCAAGGGTCTAGCTTCTCTTCCTGTGAAAGGGCTGTCAGCTTCCCAGAGCAAACAAAGTGCTAAACCATCCCCTCTTCATGTGGAAATCCCTTCCTCCAGGTAAACTCTGCAGGGGTCATTCTACTCATCCCAGTCCTCAGCCTGACTGCCTCAAGCACAGCTCTCCTCTTGACTAGCAACCCACGATCCCAACTGAGTTGAGCTATCATGATGCACGTGGGACCTGACACTAGCTAGTGGCTGTTGCACATTCACCCTCTTACCCAGACCACCACCAGGCAAGTGTTGTCCCTAAGCATCTATTCGCCTTGCTGGCATAATACTGACTTAAAACCCTGGACCGCCCTCCTTTCCTCCGAGAGGAAAAAGTCTTTCGGATCTCTCTTTCATACTTGGATGTTATCTGGGATATCAACTTAGTCTTCCATTCTGCCTTGGCAATGGAGTCTGGGCATGTGGTACCAAAAACACAGGATCAGAAATAATAGAAAAGAACAAGGCAAGCGGCCAGCTGCCTGGCCCCATCCCAGCTACACATGAGCCCAGTTCTGGCCCCACTGCCTAAATGGGTGTGGAGCTGGCAAAAGATGAGGGACAAGAACAAAACCTCCGTGCAGAGACCTTGGAGAAAGCTAATTTTGTTTTGAGGCCAATCTGGGGATTATCTCTATTCGCTAAAGTTAAGAATAGTTTCTGGGACTGCAGCCCAAGGAAATGGCTTAAAAGAGAAAGACATAAAATTATAGATGTACTATGATAACAACTAGAAAAGAAAATGTGGCTAAAGACAGGAATATGAAGAACCTGTATGCGATCTTACTAGAGCAGGGATGATAATTATTAATAGTAGCCAAAAAGTGAGGAATGGGGCGAAGATCTGGGGATCACAACACATTCAATCCCAGAATAATCAGGACAGGTTGACTACATGGGGAGCTCCAGCCACAAAGCAGCTCTCTAATTCTAAGCCTGCAGAAACTTACCATCCAAAGACTAGGAAATAAAACAGAGGGCAAACCACGGATCTGCCTCTCCAACAGCCTCTTTCATATGAATGATGACAGAAAAGCAATTCACAGATTAAAGCAGCTAACCTCAGCAGAGCAAGGCCTAGCTATCTCCTTTCCATAAGGAACAAAATAAAGTAAAAGGTCTTCAAATTACCCTTCCTCACAGAGACTGTGTTCCACACCCTGAACCTATGGAGACAGTAAAGCAACCTCCTCACCCCACTACTCTAAGCGCCCAAAAGCCATTCACAAGGGAGGGTATATCATAGCTTTGAATTGGCAAAAGTTTCTATAGAGAAATTAGATAGGCAAATATTTACAATCCAGGGTAGAGGCCAGGTGAAATGGCTTTGTCAAGGCTGATGCTCACCGATGGTACATTTATGCGGCCTGGCGACCTAGTTACACAGGGAACCCTGAAGCAGTGTGTCCGTGCGTCTGTCTGTTCCTCTCCTTCAGTGCGGTCCAAAAGTAGATGTAAAGTTCTCCAGGATGCAGAAAACAGTTTTGTAGAAACCCTTGGACTCTGAAGCTGACCCAAGCCAGGACATGTAAGACATGCAATCTGCTGAGTTTTTAAAACTCAAGATAACAAATGGCTGTGATCTGGTACCATGTACCTGGATCAAAGCTTTCAGTCTACATTCACCAAGGCCTGAAATTTAACAATTACTGAACGTCTACTGTATGTCAGGTAAAATTAAGTCTTTCCTTCTCTAGAAAACATTATAACTTTTTGAAGGCATTACATGATCTATGCTGCTTAAGATTTTTTTTTTTAAACCACTTAGCAAAGTGGTTTAAACTTAGCAATACTTGATATATACCTCTAACTCTTGCCTAACACAACAGACCAAAAGCTCAAAGGTCAGCAGCAGAGAAAGAATACTGTTCATACACACTACCTCTGGTAAGATATCTTTGTCAGCAGCTTGGATTTGCCTCTGGGCCCTATCTCTAAAAGTCCCAGGGGGTAGGGGTGACTCTAGTTCCATGACAAGATAGGAAAGACCAGAGAGAGGGAGACGGCCTACCGACTCCAAGGGCCCCAGGAGTCACAAAAAGCCAACCTGGCAAGAGAGCACCCAGCCCTTGGCCTCTTTCCCTAAATGCCCTTCCCCATCCTGCTGACCCAGACAGAATGTCAGGGCGGCTGCACGGTACACAAACTCCTGCTCTGGGGTAGATGGGAGGTGAAACTTACAATCCAAAGTGAGCAGAAGGAACACAAATATAAAGAACTGCCCTCAAATACAGGTGCAATTATAAACACACCAAAAGTGGGCCCCCTGGGAGATGCACAAACTCTAAGGACAATGAGTGCACAATCCAAAGCTGGAGCCAGGTGGGGGAGGGTGGGAAAGCCTTACCCAGCAGAGGCTTCCAGAGGAGAACCAGAGCCCAACCTTCGGCCGGCAGCCACTACCACTTCACCTGCAGCTGCTTGTTTCCTCATTCACTACAGTTTCCTGCTGTAATTCTCTAGAGGGTCTCCATTCTCACACAGGAGCTGGAGTGTGAGTTTTACATTTGGTCCAAAGTACTCTTGAACTCACTGAAATTACCAATACAGTACAGTATATACTGTTACTTGCATTCACTCTTTAAAGTAATAACATACTATATATAACAAGAGGGCCATGGTGGCTAAAAAAGATGCCTGTCTTTAAACAGGTGAATCACGAGCAACAAGGCCAGAGGTTCAGAGCATGAGGGGTGCTTGGGGCCTGAGATCCCCTGAGGGAAGGTAGAGAGGAGGCTCCTACTCACTGTGGGGCAGTGCTCATCAACTGGAACAAAGAGGCAAAAATGAGTTCTCTTTTCCTATAGCTTTTTGTTTCTTTTTTTGTTTTTAGCTTATGTCACTGCTGTTAAATTCACATGATCAGGTCCATTATGTGTATAACATATACTTTATGTCTCTAACTAACCATGCACCTACCCTCATACCCTTGCCTGCATGCTCCTTCCCACAATGACATCCCTTAAACTCTCCTTTGTTATTTTACCATTTCGTGTGTGTGTGTGTGTGTGTGTGTGTGTGTGTGTGTGTGTGTGTACACGTACAGAAGGATGGGTGGGGAACCATGGATAAGAGTTACATTGAGAAGATCCAGTCTTTCCAGTGCCCCTTGCCCACACACAACCCCCAAGGATGGGGAAATGGAGAGAAACATGGATCAGTTGGTTCATGGCTTCTTTTTATAAACCTGTTTCATTTTTCAAGGGTCCACACAAATTTTCTTTACAGAGGCCATGTGTCTGCAGAGCCAGGCTCAGCACCTACCCTGGAGTATACAATATAAGGAGTCACATTACTCACCTAGAGTAACGTCCGTTAGAAACAAGATGTTGTTGGTTGAGCACCCAATGCTGCTTGCAATCTTTCGGTAACTCTCACTCTCCACTTTGTGTCCAATCTTGGTATCAAAGTGCCCATCAACAAGCTGCACACAGGGAAAGAAAAGACTAATGTTATAAATACACTTGCAACCCAACCCTTTGTCTCTCCTCCATTTGCTCTGAAATACGTTAACAATCATAGTGATTTTGTCCCTTCAATAAATAATTCCTTAATAGAGAACTTTATGCAGGCTACAGAAAATAAAGTAAGATCTTATAGAAATAAACATTTGGACGAAAACTACCAATTCAATGTATATAAAATCATGTTACAATTTACTTGGTTTTCTTTGATTAGCATGAATTTTATATCCAAAATCTTTTAAAATATACATGCCCATGTTCCTTTGAAGAAATATTTGATAGATACTTGGGGAAGTACTTGAATGAAATAATATCAAAACTGTTAAAAAAAATACATACATGCCCGACTTTCTATCCTTAAAACCCTGGGCGCCTGGGTGGCTCAGTTGGTTAAGCGACTGCCTTCGGCTATCCTTAAAACCCTATTTGCACTCAAATTACTTATTGGACTCGGTTTCACTCCTGATGACAGGTCCTGAACATTGTCCTTTTGATCCCAGAATGAACAGATTTCTCTAACCTGCCTCATTATTAAGCTGCTACTTAACTTTCTTTCTCTGCTGCTGACCTTTGAGCTTTTGGTCTATTGTGTTAGGCAAGAGTTAGAGGTATATAAGCAAGTACATTTTTATCACTGAATTCAGTAAGTAACTATTGTGTATTATCTACTATCACCTTACTGTCTGTTCCATCAGAGAGCACAAAAGAGTAGCTTACATCTGTATTCAGAGGAGATACACGTATTAAAGGGTCTTATTCCTGATTTAATATTTGATTTAAACTAAGATAAAACGCAGGGAAGTACTAAAATGAGAATACGACATCTCCAAAGACAAAGTGTTCTCTGTGCATGGTAGAGGCTCAATAAGTATTTATTTAAAAGATAGGTGGCTGAGTGACCTACTGCATTTCACTAAGCTCAGCCTGTATTCGGTTAGTTGGCTTTCTTTTTAAAGTCCTAAATGCGAGGCACCTGGGTGACTCAGTCATTAAGCGCCTGCCTTCGGCTCAGGTCATGATCCCAGGGTCCTAGGATCGAGCCCCGCATCGGGCTCCCTGCTCAGCGGGACGCCTGCTTCTCCCTCTCCCACTCCTGCTTGTGTTATCTCTCTGTCAAAAAAATAAATAAAATCTTAAAAAAAAAAAGTCCTAAATGCCTTCCCTTTTCCCAGTGCCCACCCTGTCCCCAGAGGGCGCAAGGATGGTGGGACAGAGGAGCTGGCAGGAATTTTCTCATCTACAAGAAAGGTAACAGGTGGCCTTAACATATCACCATTTGATAACACACCCAGTTCTCTTACAGAAGAATGAGGTTTCTGCTAAAATAAAATCTGTTTTCTCTCCAAGGTGCCAGAAACAAATGAATCTACCTTGCACTCGTTTCGTTAAAGAAGTGTATGTGTGCATGTGTTTGGATGGGGCACGTGCCACTATTGTACTGCTGCTCACCAGCTACTTGAAACAACCAGAAGTGGGCCATTAGTTTCATCTGCGTGGACAATTTTCTAATGTTGGCAAGAAAGCTGATTTACAAGCCAGCTCGTATCTTATTAGCTGTATTACATATACATATATATATTCTTGACCCCCCCATCCCAGACCTGCCAATGCAGATGTGCTAGGAAGCACGGCCCAGGGATCTACACTTTGAACAAACTCCCCTGGTGATCGTTACTAACAACAGCTTAAGAACCTCCGATGCCAAGACCAGTACGACAGAAACATTTCACCCTTCCCTCGAATGCATTCACCAGTCTATCCACTTTTCTTTACCACCTGCTTAGCATATATACATGCGGTGATCTGAATGCTGACTTAGCTTATAACTGTAGGATATTCCTTTAAGATTCATTATTTCATGCTTTGATAGCGTCAGAGAAACAGAGTAATCGGGTAACCTACCTCAAGAATATCTCCCTCTGTAGAATGCCCAAATAATAGCTTCTGGGCCTCTACACTCCCTGAAGAATAGATATACACTTTCATTCCAGCCTCTCTCCATTTCCGGACTGCTGGAACTACATCTTCGAAGAACCTAGAGGAAAGACCATCAAGTTCAAATGCAGGAACATGGTATCTAGCCTGATGAAAACCAGTCAAAATAGCTTTAACAAGTTTCTTTTATTTGAGCCCAATTAAGTCACCATGAGAAGCACCTTCCAAGAGACTGCGAACTCCTGCTGACCTAACAAGCTTGTCACTGGGACTCCAGAACCACAGCAGATTAGAAGCAACAATGTAGGTGGAGAGACAAGTTTTTGACAGACAGCCACACTAACGACAGTAAAAAGTGATTACAAATAAGGGATGAAATAAAGTGCTTTTTTAAATTCCCAAGGAACTAAAAAAAAATAACAATTATGTAATCTTCGATGTAATTATGACAAGAGGTTACATGATGTCCAGTGGGCCTTCAGAAAGCATGGAAATGCCTTTAAAAAGATTTGCTCCCAAACAGTTACAAGAAAAACATTTGCGGGTTCAAAGCTACTCATATGTGACTAGCTAGAAAATGGAACTCCATTTCTTGAGAACTAAGAAAACCTAAAGGTTTTAAAATATAGAAAAAAATTACCTAACAAAACAGTTAAGAGACTTGTACCATCTCACATTAGCTAATCGGCAAACAGTGCCTAGTTTTTCTGATTCCTGACACAAAGTCCTGCTTCCCCCTTCACCGTCTTCCATATTCGGTGGTGGAATTATCGCAGAAATAGGTGAAAAGAGAAGCACAAGGAACTTGGAATGTGGAACCATTTTTAAAAGATTAACTGGAAAATGTCAGGGAAATCTCCTACTGGATAAAACAGCCTAATGGATTACACTAATTGAAAGAAAGAGATGAACTAGTTTGAAACCAGCACACATAATTGTGGGTTACTTTGTGCCGTTATTTGCAATCATAGAGACAGGATTTTTCCACGTTGAATCTGCAGATTGTTATTGTTCCAACTCAGGGCTTAGAAGTCTAAAGTAATTTATTTCAAGTCTCTGGTTTTATAATTAAGGAAACCAGTCCGAGACAAGGAAGGACTAACTATAACTAGTTCGAGCATCCTCTCTCGGCTCCACTCTTTAGTGTTTTATATAGTGAACTAGTGGATATTCTAATGCATCCTTTAAAAAGTGGAAGCCCCCTGGGGTGCTTGGGTGGCTCAGTCAGTTAAGGTGAAGCATCTGACTTCGGCTCAGGTGATGATCTTAGGGCCCTGGGCTTGAGCCCAGGAATCAGGCTCCTCGCTCAGCGGGGAGTCAGCTTCTCTTCTCCCTTTGCCCTGCGCACGCTAAGAAATAAATAAAATCTTAAAAAAAAATATGAAAAAGTGGAAGCCCCTTGTAAAGTACATAAATAAAGGAATGGCATTTCATTCGATAGAAAAACAAAAGAAATATAGCAACTAGAAGTAGTCTTAGATCTTAGGGTGTACGTCAGGCAATGACCCAAAATCCTTAGTGGCAGTGTCTTATTAAGAATTTCTTAGCAGGTAGACGCCTGGGTGGCTCAGTCGTTAAGCGTCTGCCTTTGGCTCGGGTCATGATCCCAGGCTCCTGGGATCGAGTCCCACATCGGGCTCCCTGCTCAGTGAGGAACCTGCTTCTCCCTCTCCCTCTGCTGCTCCCCCTGCTTGTGCTCCCTCTCTCTGACAAATAAATAAAAATCTAAAAAAAAAAAAAAAGAATTTCTTAGCAGGGCGCCTGGCTGGCTCAGTCAGTAGAGCATGTGACTCTTGATCTCAGGGTTGTAAATTTGAGCCCCACGTTGGGTGTAGATTACTTAAAAATAGAATCTTTAAAAAAAAAAAATTCCCCAGCAATAGAAGACTCACGAGTCTTCCTTCGGCAGGAAGGCTTTCAGGAACACCACAACCCAGACTCAGATGGTCTGTGGAAGGTGTGGTAACAACACAGGACTGAGCAGTACTGCTGACACTCTGAGTAACCCCAAAATGGTATGTAAATAATCTCAAAGCATTCTTCCTTCTCTAGCAGAGCAGAAAGCCGGTAACCTAACAGCTCTGAGAAGCAGCCCGACAGGACTGTCTGCTAAAGATCAAATATGACTGAGCTCAAAGAAGTCACCATTTTCTGGGAAGCTGTTTTAAACTGGGATCAAAGTCCTCAACCATCCCACAAAGCCAGGCATACTGCTCTGGGGAACTTAGCTGGGTGGAATGCTTTATCCCGGCTTTGAAAAAACAAAACACACACTTGCTTGTTAAAATAAAAAGAATGTGGGGCACCTGAGTGGCTCAGTTGGTTGTGTCTCCCTTCGGCTCAGGTCATGATTCCGGAGTCCTGGGGTCAAGCCCCACATCGGGCTCCCTGCTCGGCAGAGAGCCTGCTTCTCTCTCTGCCTCTGCCCACCCCTCGTTCTCTCTCATCATGCTCTCTCTCAAACAGATAAATAAATTCTTTAAAAATATAAAATAAAATAAAAGGAATGTTGATTTTATCTATTTGACTAATCACACAACTAACAAAAATCACACAGAGAGAGGACCAGTGGAAAATGTACTGGGTTTCGGGGCTGGTGAAATGTTTAGAGCTCCTTGAGCAGCGACATACTCGGCTTTCATGCGCCCAGCTGCGAATGCCGCCCTCCACATGTGGCCCTGCAGCTGTTTCAGCGCCGTGGTCTTCCGGTCCAGAGACATCTGCCAGCACACGTTATCCACCACGGCCTGGATCATCTGCTGCAGGTCATCTCCTCCATTCCCAGATGAGGCAGGGATGGGAACAGCCCCATCCAGGTGGGCATCCTCTTCAGCCTTTAAGTCATAAACAACATGAAGTTTGTTTCTTACTTATTCTAATTTTAAAAAAGATCACTTAAAATGAGACCCGAAAACCCAGCGGACCAACTTTTCTCCAACTATCACTGGCACCCAGCACTGTTACAAATTCAAGTATCTTACACTTTGGTGCTGATATGAATGATTCCTAAAGGAAAGTGGATTATAATTAATAAATTCGCATCACCTTTCATATATTGCTAAAGCTGAAATTTAAATGGAGAGACACGGTGTACATGAGAGAGACAGCATATAATGATAAACTGATATAGTAGGACCCAGTGTGTTGATTCACTTACAGGGATCAACAAACCAGGACTTCAGTTAAATCTGATAATTTTCTCGGCGCTATAATGAACCGAGGAAGAAACAAAGAAAATGTCAACAAAATCTGTTAATGCCTGGAATTCAATAAAAACAAGCTAGCAAAAAAAAAAAAAAAAAAAAAAAAAACCCAAGCTAGCAAAGCAATGCCTGGGGTTGGTTCTTTTTCAGTATCTTGCAGTTTTCCTCATCTTGCCCACCAAAACCTAACAGCTACCTAAAACAATGACTCTGTGATGATGCATATGTCCAATTTCTAAAGACCAATGATATACAAACTATAGTGGGGGAATATGTAATTTCAATAAGAGTTGAGACAACAGAAAGCTAAGGGAGGGGAGTGTTTCAGACTAACCCAGAGTTATCTAGAACATTTAACAAACCCAAATACCCCATGGCCCAAAGGCTATATTTCCGATCCCAACTCCCAACCAAAAAACATTTCTAGAGCATTCCACATCGTCCAATGTAGAAAACAAACTAGAAAATAACTGTCATAGAGTTCACCCTGCACAGTGTGTAAGATCTTTGCCACTGAAGCAATTTGAAGAAGAAAACAAATAGTTCTACAGCACAGAATGTGGAAGGAAAACCGGACCGTAAACCGGGCAGAGAACAGAGCAGAGTAGCACAGGAGACAAAGATGGGCCTAGTGTGAGCGGGGTGCAAGGTCTACAGGGCTGTGTGGAGGTGAGGCCCCAGGAGCGCTGTGCAGGGGGCAGGAGAGACAAGAGAATCACTGGAAGACATTAATGAAAAATGTGGCGAGATGGCACCAAAATCTCTTGCACACTACCCAGAAAAAGCTTACTTTTAAAAATACATGACGGGACACCTGGGTGGCTCAGTTGTTAAGCGTCTGCCTTTGGCTCAGGTCATGACCCCAGTGTACTGGGATTGAGCCAGCATCAGGCTCCCTGCTCAGTGAAGTGTCTGCTTCTCCCTCCCCCACTCCCCCCTGAGTGTGTTCCCTCTCTCGCTGTCTCTCTCAATGTCAAATAAATAAATAAAATCTTAAAAAAATAATAATAAACTTAAAAAAATAAGAAAAAATACATGACATTTTTATGCAATCGAAACAGCTCCAGCAAGAGGCAACTGTAGAGACAATAAACTGCCATGATCTGGCCATTTAATTATGTTCTGTGAATTCCTAAGCAAGTCACCGCAAAGTCCAAGCACCGTGAATCCAGAGCGCTTATTTTGCAGTACGTTCAGAGCATATCTGTCTCCGGGCATCCTCAATTCTCAGACACTTGGGAGTGTGGAAGCAATGGAAGAGCAATGTCCCAACCTGTTTCCTCAAAAGACTGACGTCCTGCTGGCACTCCTCTTCTTCCCAATGTGTCTGAAGATACTCTTTAACATTTTCTCTGATGTAAGGAAATAAAATGTCCTGGATAAACAAGTTAAAAAACAAACAAACAAGAATTAGCTTGTCATTTGCCTGAGATCAAGTTCTTCAACAATCTTACCTCTGTGAACTGTAGCAAGTAAGCCAATGAAACCTACATGGAAAATATGAAAATTTCTGTTGTGGCTACAGAAACAAAGACCAAGAAACAAATGAACTAGGTCAAGAGTCAGCCAACTATGGCCCATGGGCCAAAGCCAGATTGACATCTCCTGTTTTTGTAAATGAAGATTTTTTGTTTTTGTTTTTTAAGTAAGCTCTACACCCAATGTGGGGCTTGAACTCACCACCCGGAGATCAAGAGTCACACGCTCTACCAACTGAGCCAGCCAGGTGCTCCCTGTAAATGAAGTTTTACTGGAAATGGCCACACTCATTTGATTATAGCGTCAGAGGCTACTTTTGGGCCACAATGGCAGAGTATTTGTAACCAAAATCATATGGTCTACAAAGTCTAAACATCTGTTCGGCTCTTTACAGAGAGTCTGCTGACTCCTAAACCAGATTGCTAGACCAAGGTCCGTGAGGGCAGGGATCAAGTATATCTTGCTCACAGCTGTATCGCTGATACACACACAGTACTTGGGACTTGTACACAACTCAAATATCGGCTGAAAGAGTGGTGTCCATGCATGACAAATGCTTAAAAAAATTTTTTGATGGGGCGCCTGGGTGGCTCAGTCGTTAAGCGTCTGCCTTCGGCTCAGGTCGTGATCCCAGGGTCCTGGGATTGAGCCTCACATCGGGCTTCCTGCTCCGCGGGGAAGCCTGCTTCTCCCTCTGTCTGCTGCTCCCCCTACTTGTGTTCCCTCTCTCACTATGTCTCTCTCTGTCAAACAAATAAATAAAATCTTTAAAAAAAAAAAAAAGAAAAAAATTTTTTTGATCACCGTGATTCTTTCTTGGTAATCAGACTCCCCATAGAACACCCTATAAGACAGTGATGGGCAAGACAATTCAAAGATAAATACCCTGTCAATAATCCATACATTGGCAAGGTGATTTCTCTTAGGTCAAAATTTGTATTTACTTACAATTGAGCATATGTATCTTTTCAAATCAAATGTGGCACATTCAATAATTTTTTTAGCATTTACTAGTGGGGCATGCAAAAGGGAATTGAAAAGACAAAATATATCAGAGTTCCTTTCTCAATAAGCTTAAGAATTTAGTGGGGAGACAGGAGGCTGGCAGGCAAACCAAGACTTGCAACATGGTGCAAGGGGTGAGACAAGCAGAGTTGGAGCAGAATGCTGTACAAATCCAGAGAGTGACGACCCTGCAACAGTCTCAGCAATTACCTGTCTAAAAAAGCCAGAAAATGAATATATGCTAGGAGCGTAGACCCCAAGTATACAACTCAGAGGTGGTCTTATATCTTAAGGAAAATTCTACAATCAAGTTGAACTCAAGAAGTCTGTTTATTTAAACTCATTCACTCATTTATTTATTCAAATATTTACTGAACGCCCTTTGTAATTTCCAGTTAGAAGGTAAAGAAGTCACGGGGATATAAAGTACAGCATAGGGAATACAGTCAAGAACACTGTAATAACTTCGTATGGTTATGGATGGTAATTAAGCTTATTGTGGCGATCATTTCCTAATGTATATAAATGTCCAATAACTATGCTGCACACCTGCAACTAATATAATACTGTGTGTCAACTGTATTTCAACAAAAAAAGATAGATCAATAAATAGTAGGGCTGAAGCATTTACCTCTCCTCGTAACACATTATCCAAGTTTCACCTGCCCTAGTAAAAATAAAGAAGTCATTCAATTTTGCTTGTTCTCATGTGGCATTCCGGTAAGTAATGGATCATTCAGCAGACTCAAAAGCCATACAGTGTAATCAAGCAAACTGTTCAGCGTACTTGACAGAACAGCCTTGTTCGAGCTCAATAAAAACTCATTCCTGATCTCAAAGAAAGAAAATGAAGAGCTGAGACTGACAGCTTGCTTTCTGTGCAAGATTCCTTTTACCATACTGCTATACTTCTGCTTTCCTTTAAAGACTAGGTCTTCCCATCGTGCCCCTCCTTGTCCTTCCTTCCATCTACCCACCCCCCCCACTCACACACTGTGGTAGACGGCAAGCTGGCCTCCCCACTCAAGAAGGCTGTTGGAGAAGACAGAGAAAACCTGAAGGTTTTGTGCACACACATCCAGTCCTCCCCTAGACATGTACCATAGACAAACTCTAATACATGTGCACAAAGAGGAAAGTAAAAAAAATGTTTATTGCAATACTGCAATACTACTAAAATACTATATTTTACAACAAAATCAATGGAAGCAACCTAGATCTTCATCAGCTAGAGAACAAGCTCGGGTATATTCCTTCATACTCTAAAACAATATACAGCAGTTAGGGGCGCCTGGGTGGCTCAGTCTTTAAGTGTCTGCCTTCGGCTCAGGCCATGATCCCAGGGTCCTGGGATCGAGCCCCGCATCGGGCTCCCTGCTCAGCGAGGAGCCTGCTTCTCCCTCTCCCACTCCCCCTGCTTGTGTTCCTGCTCTCGCTATCTCTCTCTCTCTGACAAATAAATAAAATCTTTAAAAAATAAAAAAATAAAATATATAGTTAAAAATCAGTGCACTTAAATTATAAACATGAATATAAACGCTAACATATAAATAAAACTCTAACACAAAATGAGAGGTACTCAAGAGTCTCAGTTATATCCGTAATGTTTTATTTCTTTAAGATCTGAGACAAAATAGTATAAAATCTAATAAGCTTTGTGGGAGGTGCATGGTAATTATCTTAATCCTTATTCTTCCTTATTTAAAATGTTTGACAATTAAAAAACAAGTCAACTTTGATCCCTCATCCTCTACCTGCTTCTTTCCCCTTGGCCGTCCTCCTCTAATGTCCCATCTCCATTATCCCCCAATTCTCAAACTGGAAACATTCCTGGGGGAAAACTGTTGGTAGATTCAGGGCCTCCCAATAACTGAAAAGCTGAAGTACTCAAAACGTATAAAAACGGATGCTGTGCTATACTACTTCGTGCTTCACAAAGCCCAATTTCCTAATCCAGCTTTACTGGTCCCAAGAACAATTTATGAAGAGCCTGTGAATCCCAGGAGCCCAAGTCCTGCACTTCTGTGGGAGAAGAAATGACTCTGGGCAGTATGCCAGGCCGGGGTCCTACCTCTGCCTTTTACTGCTATGTTCAACTTACCCTCTCTGAGCCTCGGTTTTCTCATCTGCTAAATGGGAATGATAATACCGAGCAAGGTCATTGTAGTAATTAGAGATAGATAGATAAATAGACAGATAGATAAACAGATAGATAGATAGATAGATAGATAGATAGATAGATAGATAGGACCTAAACCTTATCACTTATATTCTCCAGCACAGAAAACATTTAAACGGGGCAAGGATCACCTTTGACCCAAATTTAGTGACAAATAGCAGAGAAGTTCCCAGAGGATAAATCACAAGCACAATGAACTCACATTCAACTTTTACTGAGGACCTACTGAGTGCCAGATACTTCTGATAACAGAGTTATGAACCACAGCCTCTCTCCTCAGAGGACTCACAGAAATAAAAGCTGCAAGGTTTCAAACAACTTTGAACTTTTAAGAAAAGCTTTAAAAGTTAGAGATTACTTCAGAATTCCTGATCATCTAATTTGCCCCTTTCCTCTAGCCATAAAACTCCCCTGCACACCGAGTAAACACACAAGCTAGGCCACGAAGGCAGAACTTAGTATATAACATGTGGACTATCAAGACTACCTGGGGTAGACATATTAGCAGACTTCTATTTTAGTGCAGTGTTATTGCATCATATAAAGGTACATGGGGCAAATAACTAAATTATGAAGATTTTATCCTATCCTTTCAACACACTTTTTGAGTAACCTATTTTATAAAATAAATGAAATGCCTTCAAGTTGCTTATTTTTTAAAAAGCCAGTAATTATATGAATTACATGTGTTACGATATCATATAAGAATGCTCTAAAAAAAGAGTTGGTAAAGCTAGTGCTTATTGCCCAACACTGCCCACTGAACATTTTCAGGCTTTAAAAGTAATTCCAGAAATAAGTGTGATGACAAATGTTTTAATTTCAGTCATAATCCATTTATGGGTAATTTCAGAATACTATAGTATGAAAAAAATGCTGCAATAAACCCAGGGTTCTATAAACATGTGAAATATGTTTAGTCCACCAGGCACCTAAGGGGCTGTTACGGTTTAGTAGTACACATAACAAAAGGCCATAGAACTAAATAAGAGTATTTGTCTTTCAGGGGACTATGATTAAGTTCCACTATAACTGCTGGAGGGGATACTATGCAAGCAGCAATTTATATTACTGCATGCAACTCAATGGTAGCTTTCTGAAAGAACTCCATTAAGTCTCCTTAAGGGTCACAACATTTCTGAACATCTAATTAAACAAGTTGCCTCATTAATGTTTAGAAGTCCAAATATGGATTTGCTTTATGGTCAAGTGGTTGTTTTAATAAAAAGGTCACAGAATCAATAAAAATTAAATAGTCGCTATAATGTTTACTCAAGTCTCCTTTGAGGAAAATGGATAATAAAAAGGTAATGGGTAATACTTAGAGTATAGCTATTTAAAGGAACTATTTTAAAAGACTTCCAATGAACCACACAGTACAACAAATGATTTAAAGTATTTGAGAACTTAAAACTTTTTCAGCCGGGGATGCCTGGCTGGCTCAGTCGGTAGAGCATGCGACCCTTAATCTCAGGGTTGTGAGTTCAAGCCCCACATTGGGCATGGAACCTACTTAAAAATAAGGAGTGCCTGGGTGGCTCAATCGGTTAAGCATCTGCCTTTGGCTCAGGTCATGATCCCAGGGTCCTGGGATCGAGCCCCACGTCGGGCTCCCTGCTCAGCGGGGAGTCTGCTTCTCTGTCTCGGCTGCTCCCCCTGCTTATGCTCTCACTCTCACTCTCTGGCAAATAAATAAAATCTTTAAAAATAAAATAAAATTTTTTTTAAATAAAAATAAATTTTTTTCAGCCAGAAAATTAAACAACACAAAGGCAATACTGGTGGACTACTATTTTTCTATTAATCTCAGAAGATAAAAAGCAAAGGAAAATTAAGTGAGTTGATGGGTCTTAGAAACAAATCACATTCTCGGGGTACCTGGGTGGCTCAGTCGGTTAAGCAGCTGCCTTCAGCTCAGGTCATGATCCTAGGGTCCTGGGATTGAGCCCCACATCGGGCTCCCTGCTCAGCGGGGAGCCTGCTTCTCCCTCTCCCTCTGCCTGCCACTCTGCCTACTTGTGCTCTCTCTCTGTCAAGTAAATAAAATCTTAAAAAAAGAAAGAAAGAAAGAAATCACATTATCTAAATAAGAAAACAGGTTTCAAATATACAGCCTGATTCCATTCTGGGGAATATCTAATGCATAAAACAAAATCAAGGGGAACATGGCCATTTACAAAGGTTTTTTGTTTTTTTGCTTACCTATTTTCTGCAATGACAGTGTATAATGTCTTTTTTAATTGAGATATAATTGACATATATTAGTTTTAGATGTATAACATAGTGATTTGATAGATGCATATAATATTGTGGAATGAGGGGCGCTTGGGTGGCTCAGGTAGTTAAGCGTCTACCTTCGGCTCAGGTCATAATCTTAGGGTCCTGGGATCAAGCACAACGTCGGGCTCCCTGCTTAGCAGGAGCCTGCTTCTCCCTCTCCTCCCCATTTGTGCTCTCTCTTGCTATCTCTGTCACTGTCTCTCTCTCAAATAAATAAAATCTTTAAAAAAATATATTATGGAATGATCACCATAATAAGCCTAGTTAACATCCATCACCACACAAATATTTTCTTGTGATGAGAACTTTTAAGATCTACTTTCTTAGCAACTTTCAAATATTCAATAAAATAACTATAGTCACCATGCTGTACATTACATCCCAGAACTTACTTATTTTATAACTGGAAGTTTGTCCCTGCTTGAACACTTCCAATGATGGGAATGTACTACTTCATGGGAGTGATCCCTGCCATCTGTTAGACAGCTTCAGCAGTTGTGGGATTAAAATTGCTCCTTAAATATCCTTCCTGAAGACCATACTAGGAACTACCAAAAGTTCGGTGCTCTCACTGCTACATGGGCCACAGAGGCTCAGAGATTATAATTTTGGTGTCCCTCTCTTCAGTGGGGTAAGCAAGGACGTAACCATTCCCCTCTGAAAGCAGAAGCCTTTAGGAATGAACATTAGATTTCATCATCTACATTCAAAATGAATTAATAAATGCATTACCAGATAAGAAAAAAGTGTCTTCTAAATCCCATTAAGGTTATTAAACTAATTAAAGAAAGATAAACAATAATCTAATTAATTGCAATGAATCATATCACACAAGGAAAGGTTATCGTTCCTTTGAAAGGAAACGGAAAGGGGCCAGTAGTTGTGATAAGGTTTTAAAAAGAGGCATGGGGGTGCCTGGGTGGCTCAGCTGGTTAAGGACTGCCTTCGGCTCAGGTCATGATCCCAGGGTCCTGGGATCGAGCCCCGCATCGGGCTCCCTGCTCAGTGGGAAGCCTGCTTCCCTCTCCCACTTCCCCTGCCTGTGTTCCTTCTCTCGCTCTCTCTCTGTCAATTAAATAAGTAAATAAAATCTTTAAAAAAAAAATTAAAAAGAGGCACAGGGACAGAATACCAGTATCTCTGGAGTTTCAGAAAAGGAAACCTGATTGGCCTGAAGTCCTAGCCCCTAGCAGTGGAAGGGAAAGGGAAGGAATTGACAATTTTTTTTTTAATTTTTTTAGAGAGCGGGGAAGGAGGGGCAGAGAGAGGGGGAAAGAATATATATATATATATATTTTTAAAGATTTTACTTATTTATTTGACAAAGAGACACAGCAAGAGAGGGAACACAAGCAGCAGGCAGAGGGAGAGGGAGAGGGAGAGGGAGAAGCAGGCCTCCCGCTGAGCAGGGAGCCCGATGGAGGGCTAGATCCCAGGACTCTGGGATCATGACCTGAGCCAAAGGCAGACGCCCAACGACTGAGCCACCCAGGCGCCCCCGGGGAGGAAAGAATCTTAAGTAGGCTCCATGCCCAGCTTGGAGCCCGACGCAGGGCTCGACCTCATAACCCTGAAATCATGACCTGAGCTGAGATCAAGAGTCAGAGGCTTAACTGACTAAACCACCCAGGTGCCCTGATAATTACCTTTCTGAATCCACCTGCCATCCCTGCAAGGTAATCCCTCTAAACACATGAAGAAGCTGAGGTTCTAAAAGGTTTCATTGCTGGTACAAAGTAAAGGCAGGACTCAAATCCAGGCCTATCAAATCCCAATGCCTAAGCCTATCCAGCTCTGTAGATGGATGACTTTGGGGAGCACTACTCATTGGGATCACCCAAGGCCCTGGATCCTGATAGTCCCTACAGAAATTTCTAATAAAGCTTTGGTTTCTCAAGTACATTTGCACTAAGAAAATGAGAGATTTCGGTTCACCTTGCAGTTCTGTAACATTTCTAATAAATAGTAATAATACAAGTAGTTGTAATAATAGTGGGGGTAACTGCCAAGATTTACTGAGCCCTTACTATTCCAGGCACATCTCTATCTATAGTCAATCTTTAGTGACTTCATCTAATCTCAAGATTTTAAATACCATCTATTGCTGATGATCCTCAAATCCATAGCTTTAGCATGGACCTTCTCCCTCAACTACCAAGCACTCCAAATTTATGCAATGAATTGATTAATGAATGGTCTTAATGATCTCATTTCAATTCTCATAATAACCTTATGAAACAAGTGCTATTATTCCATCTTACATAAGCACATAAAGGTTAAGTACAAATTAATAGATTATGGTACCAGTTTATCAATCAGTTTTTTTTTTGTTTTTTTTAGTTTGAAGAGCCAGATCCCAGGGCTTCATCATCCTGCTTCAGGGATCTAATGAGTTTAAATGAACCTACAATGACTTAGACCCACACCCAGTCCAGGAGTCAGCCAGCCTCTTGGAGCATACCGGTGAACTGCTGAACACTGGCCTGACTGTGGCTCTTCTCCGAAGTCCCACCCAGGACCCACTGCCGTGATTACTAGTGTCCAAACTACGTGTCTTAGTCTCTCTTTACTCAGGGAAGGGTGTCAGCGCCACACTTTTTATACTTAAGAAAAGGAACTTGTTAGAAAGTCGCATAACGAATCATTGAAAACAAAATCAAGTTAATGAACCCCTCATGTACATATCCAGAGGACAAAGAACCCTTTTTGGTATCAAAAACTTCTGTCTTTGGAAAGAAATCTGTGTTTCTGAAATGGAGTCCCTTGCGAAGAGGGCCCCATGAGGGCCTCTGAGGTCAGGGCTACTGACTATCCAAACATTCTTTAGAGGGGTGATGGAGAACCAGGTACAACAGGCTCACAGGGGGTTGGCTTCTCCCCTGACTCCTACCTCCACCAAAACGAATTTTGAAAACTAAAAGAGTTAATAAATACGAAAATCAAAAGTATTACATAAAAATAAGCTTTTACTATAAAAAGAATGCCTTTTTTTCCTTTAGTGAAGGGGAAACACGGGGGTAAGTTGTAAGAATGGAAAATTTTAAGAATCATCAGACAAGGAAGGACTTCACAGAGCTAAATACAGGATGTCCTTAAAAAGTTTATCTCAGCAGGGGCGCCTGGGTGGCTCAGTCATTAAGCGTCTGCCTTTGGCTCAGGTCATGATCCCAGTGTCCTGGGATCGAGCCCCACATCGGGCTCCCTGCTCTGTGGGAAGCCTGCTTCTCCCTCTCCGACTCCCCCTGCTTGTGTTCCTGCTCTATCTCTCTGTCAAATAAATAAATAAAATATTAAAAAAAAAAAGTTTGAGCAAAAACAAAACAAAAACAAAAAAACAACAAAAAACAAGCTTATCTGAGCAAGACAGAGGCCTACCTACATTTAAAAAAGTGAGGGTTACATATTACAATTGGTGCCTTTTGGGGAGTAGACTGGACTACATTTCTTTTAATAATCTCAATTACTGCATGCATAGGAAAAAATCAGAAGGAATATTCACCAAATTCTTAATGGTCATCTCTGGGTGGCAGGAGCAAAAGAAGACATTTACTCTCTATATTATATTCTTCTGTAATGTTTGCAATTTATAACAAGCATGAATTATTTTAAGGAAAAATCTGGAGGAAAAAAACACTTTCCTCTATCCACAAAATAACAGATACAAGTTTCCATAGCATGATATATTTAGCTTTTTAACTTGTGAATAAAATTTCTATCTTTCATGATTTTTTTTTTTTAAGTAAACTCTACCCCCAACATGGGGCTCAAACTCACAACCCCGAGATCAAGAGTTGCATGCTCTTCCAACTGAGCCAGCCAAGGTATCCTTCTTTCATAGTTTTTAATGTCCATTTTTAGCTGATTTCTTCCTTTGGACCTCTAGGTTTTAGAAATGTTGGCTCAATGAAAATTCTAATGTCACTCTGGAAACACTTCAGCTAAGTTGCATGCTGTTCTAATAAGATAAAGCAGCACCTTGAAGAAATTTGAAATAGCAACGACAGCAGAGGCTAGGAGAAACTTAATCCCAGCCCTGCCCATGCCCATTCTGGAATGCATCATATCACCATCACCAAACATTGGCTGAATGCCTTATGTGCCTTATGTGGTTCTGAACGTCTATGTTTTAGATTGTATTGGGTCCCAATCAATTCATATGTACAAAGTTAAGCTATATACTTGTAGGTCATTACCCTAATAACCTACCAGGCTTTCCATCTTATAAGGAAATTAAACAGTTGCTATTAAAATTTTAAAAAGGGGTGCCTGTGTGGTACAGTTAGTTAAGCGTCTGCCTTCAGCTCAGGTCATGATCCCAGAGTCCTGGGATGGAGTCCCTTGTCAGGCTCCCTGCTCAGTGGGGAGCCTGCTTCTCCCTCTCCTTCTCCCTCTCTCCCTCTGTCCGCAACCCCCACCCCCCGCCCATGCACAGGCACGCACATGCTCTCTCTCAAGTAAATAAATAAAGCCTTTAAAAAAATAAATAAATAGGGGCACCTGGGTGGCTCAGTCAGTTAAGCATCTGCCTTTGGCTCAGGTCATGATCCCAGGGTCTTGGGATCGAGTCCCATGTTAGGCTCCCTGCTTGGCGGGAGCCTGCTTCTCCCTCTCCCACTCCCTGCTCGTGCTCTCTCCCCCAAATAAAGTCTTTAAAAAAATAAATAAAAATAAATATTATATATATAATATATATATTTTTTAAAGGCTTCAGTCTCTGTCCACAAGGAGCTGTCAGCATTGCTGGAAGGCGGGACACAAATACAACCCCAAAGGCATCAAGTGCTGCAGTGGCAAATGCATGGTAATGCAAAAAGGGGAGAGGACTCGAAAATTCCTGCTTAAACAAAGTCCTCTGAGAGCAGAAGCAAGTTTCACCTCTATATGCCCACAGCCTAGCCCAATCAATATTTTTTACGGTAATGACTACATGGAACCAAACTGCACTCGGAGGGAAAAAAAAATGTATTACATTCCAGGCTAGAGGAACACGGAGGCATGAAAGAGCATGACCTGGACAGGCATGTTCAGCTCTAAGAAGTGCAACGGAATACAGGGATAGGGAACTGGAAAACCCGGTTCACTGAAGTTCAGGAGTTGAAACTTAATCTCTTAGGCAACAGGAAACCACAAAGGAGTTCCACGGTGCAAAGACAACTTATTTATGTACCTGTCCTTCTTACCAGGTTCCATGAGGGTGATGGCTGGGTCTTAAGGATTTGGGATCCCTAGCAGAACCTGGCACATGATAGGTATTCAAACAGATGTGACAGAAGGGAAGGAAAGATCATGCGAGTGCCATGACACAAAAGGTTCTAGAATAAGAGACCAGAATTATAGGAGGGTGGTGCTTTCCATCCACTTGATATACTCAGTCCCAATATAGTGATTCTCCAAAGGCTCTTTGTTTCTGGTTGAATCAACAAAAATCCGCTCACATACCACCACGGGTCTATCTCCCTTTGGGAAATAGTATTAAGCAATGGGGAAGGTTTGGGGGAATGTGAAGCAAATCACCAATAGCAATTTATCAAGACAGTTCTGCCATTCCAATGCTTCCACAGATTCTTTGAGATCAGACATGTTCTGGGTCTCATTCTTACCATATTTTTGACTAGGGTCATAAGGAGCAGAGGTGGAGGTAATTGTGGTGGGAAAAAATGTGGAGCAGGTGGGTTTCACTAAATGTTAGTTCCCCCTTTTCTTTATTGACCCTTCACAAGCACTTTCTGTATTAGTCTGGTACTTCTTGCATTATAATCAGTGTTTCTACAGAGCTTTATAATTTTCAGAGGCTTTTGCATTCACTTCATTCAATCTTCATCACCACTTTATAAGCACAACAGATCCTATAACCTCATCCTTGCAGGTGAAAAAGCCTAGTAAGTTCATAGAATGAATGAAGACTGGGAACATGACTCAATTGCAGGTGTCAATAACAAACAGCACAGGTAGAAGGAAGTTTGCTGTCCCTTGAGGGTTGTCTTCTAGCAGTTTCCTATTGAGGGCAGAATGAGCATAATATACCTTTCGGTGCTGAAAACATTAGAAGCAATACTTATCAAATGGATGTTTAGCCGAGTTGGGATATACTATCAGACAGCACAAGCTCTCTTCCTAGAAAGACCACAAAATTAACATAGCAGTTTTCATGAGAAAGAAATGTCAACTTCAACATTTCTCAATTATTATCCCCTAAAATATACTGCTGAACTATAAAAGAACATAAAAGAGTACATTACAACCATCGTTAAACAATCAAGAATACATTATTCATTTCTAAAAGTGTTTTAACACAAAATATATCTCAAAAAATATTAAACCCCAGGAAAAGTATATAAGCAGATATATATAAAAATATATTTTTACATAATATACAATTTATATTTATATATATTAATAATATATTTAAAATTCCATCAAATCCTAAAGAAAATATTATAAATCTTAAAGAAAATATCACAGATTGCATCCAACACCATTACTGACAAAACAAAAGTGGAACCATTATAAATTCTAATTCCTATGTAGCCCAGAACCTATAAAGGCATCTATTAGAAATGTTTGTGCTAATTAAGTATGGTAGAAGGGAAAATTCCCCCACTCTCAGATAGCCGTGTCCTAAATCCCAAAACCTGTGAATGTTACTTTATATGGCAAAAGTACTGTGGGCGTGATTAAAGTAAGAATCAAGATGGGAAGATTATCCTTGGATTATGTGGTTGGGCCTGATACAATCACAAGGATCCTCAAAGGTAAAGAGAAGTAGGAAACTCAGAGAGTGAGACTGGTCTGAAGATGCTATGCTGCTGGCTCTGAAGACAGAGGAAAGGCCCATGAACCAGGAAATGTGGGCAGCCTCTAGAAAGAGGGAAAGGCAGGGAAATTTTTCTAGAATTTTCTAAAATTTTCAGAAGGGACACAACCCCACCAACACCTTGATTTTAACTCAGAAAGATCCATTTCAGAGTTGACCCTCCAGAAGTGTAACACAGTAAGTCTGTATTGTCTTAAACCACTAAGTCTGTGGTAATTTTGTTACAGCAACCATGAGAAACTAATACAACAGGTTCAGCAAAGCACTATTTACCTGCCCATCTGCCAGGATACTATCCCAAAAGCTTATCACGCAGGTCCCTATCATACATACACATTCAATTAAATAAACATTTAAGTGTACTATCTAGTTGGTCCTGTAAGTACACATAACTCCTTGCTAACATTCTATTTGTCCTTGAAGAAGGAACAGTGCTTCTTTCTTTACACTTCAGTTCTGGAAGATGATTTGCTAAAGCTGGTAAGTGGCCACTCTTATAATGCTTTGTTGTCTACCAGGCTTACTGCATCACCTTGTCTCTCCATAACCAACTAACTTAACCTCTGAGAAGTCGTGGTTCTGTTCATGTTGGAGGCCGCCTCTAATTCATCTATACCCTCTTGCTTGGTCTACTTTATCAAATGAGCCGTTAGAAAAGAGCAGGGCTAACAGGCCTACACAGAGGTAGGACTTACAAATGTGTATGAAGCCTAAATACTTGAAGTATGGTACGGGGGGCAGTAGCAGCATCTGAGTGAAAAGTTCATCAAGTCCCATCCCAGATCTTCTCAATCAGAAACTGCATTTTAGCAAGATCCCTAGATGATTTGTATATACACTCAAGTCTGAGCACAGCTATAAAGAGCCTTTGGCTAGGGGGCCCACCATGCCCCCACGTAAAATATTTTAGGGGCAAAAATCCCAATCAGATTCATATTTTCAGTGAACGGGATCTTCTTAATTATTACCAAGATTTTATTCTCAAGCACAAAGTTTTCCTAAGGCCTAGATGAAAAACATGTCCCCCCGCCCACTATTCCCTAGCAAGATTTATTGGGATGGTAGATGAAATATTGACATAAACATATTCATTCATTTTACAAAGCTTTTTTTTAAGGGCTAAGCACCCATTAAATGTCCGTAATAACCTTATGAGGTAGATATCCCCATAATACAGCTGAGGAAATATGTACCTACCCTCAGAGACATTAACTTGCCATAAAAGACATAGAGAGGAGCCAGGATGCTAATCCAGACCTGTACAGTGTCCAAGCCCATACGTGTCACTACTACTCTATACTGTCAACCCTCATTATTGGTAGATTCCATACTTGCAAATTCTCCTACTCACTAAAACTTATTTGTAACCCCAAAATACTTGCTGCACTTTCCTCATCATTCAGAAATAAGTGGTAAAAATCTGTAAACACTTCATTGTACACATTCCCAGCACAAAGTGACAATTTGCCTTATTTCACCTCTTGTAGTTTAAACAAACATCCTTTTCAGAATCTATTTAGTGCCATATTTTTTGCATTTTGTGCCTACAGATGATTTTGCAGTTCAAAATGGCCCCCAAGCAAAATGCTGAAATGCTGCCTAGTGGTCCTGAGCACAAGAAACTGTGCTGGGCCTTAGGGAGAAAATACATGTGTTTAGATAGGCTTCATTAAAGCAGGAGTTACAGTACCACTGGCTGTGAGTTCAATGTTAATCAATCAACAATATATATTAAATAAGGGAAACAGAAACACACATAAGACAAGGTTACATATTGATCAGTTCACAAAAATGTTGTGACCAGAGGCTCAAAGGAACCAAGCCCTGTATCTTCTTTAGGGCCAATGAGTCATTTCTTGCTACTATGGGGTTCTCAGTGACTCTGTAGAACAGAACTACCTCAACTGTTGTTGCATGTACATGTTACATGTACATGTCAACACATAACAGGAAAGCCACCAAATTAAAGAGTATTTTCAGAAACAAGAGGATAATTTTCTCCAAACCCAGAAACAATAGTTGAAGGTTCCTGACAGGATAACCAGTGATGGTGTTATTTCATAGGCTAACAGAATAATACAAGGCACAAAGTTAGAAAATGAATATTACAACACCACGGACAAAATTCAAGTGGTGGCTCCATGGGGCATGCAAGATGATTCAACGGGGTAAGGGAAGAGAGTATAACATTTGTTCACATTTATTATTCTAATCTCATCTTCAAATTGCAATGTAACATAATAATAATAGTATGTATACACAATTTATAAATTCTTTTTTTTTAAGATTTTATTTATTTGACAGAGAGATAGCGAGAGCAGGAACACAAGCAGGTGAGTGGGAGAGGGAGAAGCAGACTTCCTGCCGAGCAGGGAGCCTGATGTGGGGCTCAATCCCAGGACACCGGGATCATTACCTGAGCCGAAGGCAGATACTTAACAACTGAGTCACCCAGGCACCCTATAAATTCTTTTTAAAAAATACTTATTTATGAGAGAGAGAGAGAGAAGAGGGGCAGAGGGAGAGAATCCCAACCAACTCCCTGCTGAGCTCAGAGCCTGATGTGGGGCTTGATCCCATGACCCTGAGATCATGACCTGAGCCGAAATCAAGAGTCAGACACTCAACTGACTGAACCACACTGAGGTAAACATATTTACATTTGGCACCCCCACAATTTATAAATTCTATTGCCTGCTCCAATTCTGTTGATGGTATACATGACCAAAAAATGTTGGGAGATCAGCACTGTAAAAGGATCAGAATCAGCACGTGAAAAGAAAACCAACTCCAGAGGCATGTGTCCTGCAGTGAGGGGCAGTGCTGGAGGCTGAGGATTCAGATGCACGGGGAACATCTAAGGAAAGCTGGGCTCTAGAGCGGCTGTGCTCCCAACAGGTTGGGATGACCTCATATAGGACCTCCCTCCAGGCATCAATTCATGAGAAATTAATTAGCCGGTTGCAACATTCACTGCAAGATCCTAACGAGGAGCCTTTCCTGTTCTAGAAATTTGACAATTCTATGACTCAGAGAAAATAAGATATAACAGTTGGTAAATAAAACCATTGTTTTTTCTTGTTGTCTGACTCAGAAGGGCTGAGGCACGTTGCGAAAGAGTAGCAAGCTGTCCAGAGACCACTTCCCAGATTGAGAGGGTTCTAGGGGATCCCATGAGATATCCCAGACTGTTCGTGTTGTATAGTTAAGGGGCATCATATACACATTTAACTGTAAGTGCTCAGACCAAAAAAAAAAAAGGAGGAAAGGAAAAAATAACCATAGTCAGTACTGGCAATCTGTGTTATTGCACTCAATGGGGTGTTCTATTCCCCAGTGGAATTGTTTCAGTTCTCCAGTGTCTCTTACAGTGAGTGGCACAGTATGAGGGTAATGTTTGACACAACATATTTTTTCATTTATATCACCAAATCCCAAACCAACTACTTCCTCTGATGTCCCAGGGAAGAAGCAGGGATGTGTTTCTACCCTAAAGGAAAAATTAATGCATGACTTACTGAAAAATAGATATCAGTCTCCAAAGAGGAACAACTTCCTAAGAGTCTTTCAAGGGCAATTTCTGACAATATTCAATTTTCACAGTATACACTGACTATAGAACCAAATCTCCAAATAAAGACTCAAATATAGTTACTGTGGCTCAAGGGTTCACTCCTAAACCTATCACCAAGAGGTAGTATAAACTGAAATTTGGGAGCGCCTGGGTGGCTCAGTTGGTTAAGTGCCTGGCTTCGGCTCAGGTCATGATCCCAGGGTCCTGGGATCGAGCCCCACATTGGGCTCCCTGCTCTGCGGGAGGCCTGCTTCTCCCTCTCCCACTCCCCTGGATGTGTTCCCTCTCTCGCTGTCTCTCTCTCTGCCAAATAAATAAGTAAAATCTTTAAATATATATATGCATATATATATATATATATATACACATATATATATAAACTGAAATTTGTTACTATATCCTTTTAAGGTACTTCATGTTGATTAAAGTGCTCTCATATCAACTGGGTCATTTAACATATACAGAAACCAAGCAAAGACAGGGAACAAGCACTGTGGTTTCCACTTTAGAGGTCAAGTGTAATAATGTAAAGAGTAAGAGCTTTTGAGGCAGGCAATTTGGGTGCAAATTCCAGGCATATTGTTCAATTTTTAAGAATCTTAGTTTCCTATGAGTAAACCGTGGACAATGCACACACCTCACAGAGTTTTTGAGAATGAGTCAAGTATACAAGTCGCATATATATATATATAGTACTTGATGTTTGTTAACACAGGAAGTAGGGCTATATATTCCACACACCTCATGTGACTAATAAAGTCCAAAGTAGAACAAACATCTCCCAATTCCCACCTCCATGCTCAGAGATTCAAGAAGGATATGATTTAGTATCTCTTTAAACGTGTTTTTTAAAAAAGATTAGTCCTCGACATACTCTGCTAAAGTTTTTTGTTCAAGTAAATTTCTGAAATGTCACTCTCTTGAAGACTCATTAAGCATTATGTGTGCATGTATGTGCATGATATAAAGGCTCTGAGAAGTTGTGCAATAAAGAAACCAGTTGAATATGTATAGCCTGACATCTCCCAAAAGTGCATTTAATAATGGAATCCTCTTTGCAAAATTACTATAAATATCCACACAGACTTAACATTCTTAATATACTTGTGGAAACATCAGTTTTGATAAACTCATGTAACAAATTAATAGCTTATTAGATTATAACAGATTAATAATTACTGTGAATAAAATAAAAAGACTACAAGACAAAGCACAAGAAACTAAACTTTAAAAAAAAAAACCATGAAATGAACACTGGGTGTTATATGCAACTGATGAATCACTAAACTCTACCCTGAAACTAATAATACCCTAACTTGAATTTAAATTAAAAAAAATAAATTTTAAAAAATAAACAAAACCAAATCTTGAGGAGCAAGATGGCAGAGGAGTAGGAGACCTAAATTTCATCTGGGCCCAGGAATTCAGCTGGATAGGGATCAAACCATTCTGAACACCTACAAACTCAACAGGAGATTGAAGAATAGTAGCAACTCTCTGAACAGAAAAGCGACCATTTTCTGGAAGGTAGGACGTGCAGAGAAGTGAATCCGAGGCGATATTCGGGAGGACAGATGGCGGGGGAAGGGGCCTCTGTCGGCCACTACCGGCAAGTGATAAGAACAGCGGAGCACAAAATCATAACTTTTAGAAGTTGGCTCTGCTGAGGGACGTCGCTCCAGTGGCTAAGCGGGGGGTGGAATCCTCACACTGGAACAGTGTGGTTTCAGGACCCTCAGGGTCACAAAAAGACCGGGGGTGCCTGAGTGCAGCAGAGCTCCCAGAGATCGAAGCAGGGAAGCCAGCTGCAGAGACAGAGCCGAGAAGTGGGCTCTCAGCTCGGGGTTGTCATAAACTGTGATCCGTGGCACAGTTGGGCCACTGCTCTTCCAGCAGGGACCCAACAAGTGGCAGATCCGGGAAGACTCCCCTTCCTCCCCAGGGAGGAGCGGCGCGGGAGTGCACTGCAGGGATCTGCTGGGTTTGGAGACTCCTCATCAAGTCGGGTGCCAGAGATAGAAATGCTCAGTCACAGGCGGGGTGAGCACGGAGTGCGGCCGGAGACTGGGGAGACAGGAGTGACTGACTGCTTTTCTCTGGGGGTGCACTGAGGAGTGGGGCCCCAAGTTCTCGGCTCCTCCAGGGCGGAGATTGGGAGGCCACCATTTTCACTCTCGTCCTCCAAAGCTGTATGGAAAGCTTGCAGGGAACAAAAGCTCCCGAGAGCAAACCCGAGCAGATTCCTTAGCCCGGATCCGGCAAGGGCGGGGCAATTCCACCTCTGGCAAAGACATTTGGGAACCATGGCAACAGGCCCCTCCCCCAGAAGATCCGCAAGAACAGCCAGCCAAGACCAAGCTTACCGATCAATGAGAACGGCAGAACTCCAGCTCTAGGGGAATACTGCACAAAGAATTCACGCCTTTCCCCCCCGATTCTTTAGTCTTTCAAAGTTAATTTTTTAAATTTTCTTTATTTTTTCTTTTTCTATTTTTTTTGAATTTTCCTTTTTCCCATTTTCAACCAACATCTTATCAATCGCTTTTTTAAAAAATTTTTTTATTTTTCATTTTTAGAGTGATATTCTATCCCTTCATGGTAGTCAATCCTTATTTTTGGTATATATATATAAGTTGTTCTCTCTTTAAAATTTTGGAATACAGTTGCTTCTAACAGACCAAAATATACCCTAAATCTCTAATGAATGGCTTTGTTCTAGTCTCCTGCCTCATCACATTCTCTCCCTTTGTTTTTTTTTCTCTTCATTCTTTTTTCAACCAACTTCTTATATTATCAATTCCTTTTATAAAATCTTTTATAATTTCATCATTACATTCATATTTCATCCCTTCATCGTATTTACCTTTATTTTTGAATATATATAAGTTTTTCTTTCTTTAAAATTTTGGGAGGCAGTTTCTTCTAACAGACCAAAATAAGCCCAAAATCTAGTGTGTGGCACTGATCTATTCACCAGCCTGATCATATCTGATCATATTCTTTTTTTTTATCTTTTTCTTTTTTTTTTCTTTTTTCTTTCTTTCCCTTTCTTTTCCCCCGGTTTCAGGTCTCTTCTGATCAGTTTAGTGTATATTTTTCTGGGGTCATTGTTACCCTGTTAGCATTTTGTTCTCTCATTCATCTATTCTCCTCTGGGCAAAATGACAAGATGGAAAAAATCACCTCAAAAAAAAGAACAAGAGGCAGTACCATCTGCCAGGGACCTAATCAATATGGACATTAGTAACATGTCGGAACTAGAGGTTAGAATGACGATCATAAAGATTATAGCTGCGCTTGAAAAAAGCATGGAAGATACTAGAGAAACCCTTTCTGGAGAAATAAAAGAACTAAAATCTAACCGAGTCGAAATCAAAAAGGCTATCAATGAGGTGAAATCAAAAATGGAGGCTCTAACTGCTAGGATAAATGAGGCAGAAGAGAGAATTAGTGATATAGAAGACCAAATGATGGAGAATAAAGAAGCTGAGAAAAAGAGAGATAAACAACTACTGGATCACGAGGGCAGAATTCGAGAGATAAGTGATACCATAAGACGAAACAATATTAGAATAAGTGGGATCCCAGAAGAAGAAGAAAGAGAAAGAGGGGCAGAAGGTATATTGGAGCAAATTATAGCAGAGAACTTCCCTAATATGGGGAAGGAAACAGGCATCAAAATCCAGGAGGCACAGACAACCCCCCTCAAAATCAATAAAAATCGGTCAACACCCCGACATCTAATAGGAAAACCTACGAGTCTCAGAGACAAAGAGAAAATCCTGAAAGCAGCTTGGGACAAGAGATCTGTAACTTACAATGGTAGAAACGTTAGACTGGAAACAGACCTATCCACAGAGACCTGGCAGGTCAGAAAGGACTGGCATGATATATTCAGAGCACTAAATAGGAAAAATATGCAGCCAAGAATACTATATCCAGCTAGGCTGTCATTGAAAATAGGAGAGATAAAAAGCTTCCAGGACAAACAAAAACTAAAGGAATTTGCAAACACGGAACCAGCCCTAGAAGAAATATTGAAAGGGGTCCTCTAAGCAAAGAGAGAGCCTCAAAGTAACACAGACCAGAAAGGAACAAGAAAATATACAGTAACAGTCACCTTACAGGCAATACAATGGCACTAAATTCGTATCTTTCAATAGTTACCCTGAATGTAAATGGGCTAAATGCCCCAATCAAAAGACACAGGCTATCAGATTGGATAAAAAGCAAGACCCATCGATATGCTGCCTGCAAGAGACTCATTTTAGACCCAAAGACACCCCCAAATTGAAAGCGAGGGGGTGGAAAACCATTTACCATCCTAATGGACACCAAAAGAAAGCTGGAGTGGCAATCCTTGTATCAGTCAAATTAGATTTTAAACCAAAGACCGTAATAAGAGATGAGGAAGGACACTATATCCTACTTAAAGGGTCTATCCAACAAGAAGATCTAACAATTGTAAATATCTATGCCCCTAACATGGGAGCAGCCAACTATATAAGCCAATTAATAACAAAAGCAAAGAAACCCATCAACGACAATACAATAATAGTAGGGGACTTTAACACCCCCCTCACTGAAACAGACAGGTTATCTAAGCAAAAGATCAGCAAGGAAATCAAGACTTTAAATGAAACACTGGACCAAATGGACTTCACAGATATGTTCAGAACATTCCATCCCAAAGCAACGAATACACATTCTTCTCTAGTGCCCATGGAACATTCTCCAGAATAGATCACATCCTAGGTCACAAATCAGGTCTCAACCGGTACCAAAAGATTGGGATCATTCCCTGCATATTTTCAGACCACAATGCTTTGAAACTAGAACTCAACCACAAGAGGAAAGTCGGAAAGAACTCAAATACATGGAGGCTAAAGAGCATCCTACTAAAGAATGAATGGGTCAACCAAGAAATTAAAGAAGAATTAAAAAAAATTCATGGACACAAATGAAAATGAAAACACAACTGTTCAAAATCTTTGGGATGCAGCAAAGGCAGTCCTAAGAGGAAAGTATATAGCAATATAAGCCTTTCTCAAGAAACAAGAAAGGTCTCAAATACACAACCTACCCTACACCTAAAGGAGCTGGAGAAAAAACAACAAATAAAGCCTAAACCCAGCAGGAGAAGAGAAATAATAAAGATCAGAGCAGAAATCAATGAAATAGAAACCCAAAGAACAGTAGAACAGATCAATGAAACGAGGAGCTGGTTCTTTGAAAGGATTAACAAGACTGATAAACCCCTGGCCAGACTTATCAAAAAGAAAAGAGAAATGACCCAAATAAATAAAATCATGAATGAAAGAGGAGAGATCACAACCAACAGCAAAGAAATACAAACAACTATAAGAACATATTACGAGCAACTATATGCCAGCAAGTTACATAATCTGGAAGAAATGGATGCATTCCTAGAGATGTATAAACTACCAAAACTGAACCAGGAAAACATAGAAAACCTGAACAGACCTATAACCACGAAGGAAACTGAAGCAGTCATCAAAAACCTCCCAACAAGCAAGAGCCCAGGGCCAGATGGCTTCCCAGGGGAATTCTACCAAACATTTAAAGAATTAATATACCTATTCTTCTGAAACTGTTCCAAAAAATAGAAATGGAAGGAAAACTTCCAAACTCATTTAATGAGGCCAGCATTACCTTGATTCCAAAACCAGACAAAGACCCCATCAAAAAGGAGAATTACAGACCAATATCCCTGATGAACATGGATGGAAAAATTCTCACCAAAATACTAGCCAATAGGATCCAACAGTACATTAAAAGGATTATTCACCACGACCAAGTGGGATTTATTCCTGGGCTGCAAGGCTGGTTCAACATCTGCAAATCAATTAATGTGATACATTAATAAAAGAAAGAAGAACCATATAATCCTCTCAATAGATGCAGAAAAGCATTTGACGAAGTACAGCATCCTTCCTTGATTAAAACTCTTCACAGTATAGTAGGATAGAGGATACACACCTCAATATCATAAAAGCCATCTATGAAAAACCCACAGCGAATTATCATTCTCAATGGGGAAAAACTGAGAGCTTTCCCCCTAAGGTCAGGAACACGGCAGGGATGTCCACTATCACCACTGCTGTTCAACATAGTATTAGAAGTCCTAGCCTCAGCAATCAGACAACAAAAAGAAATGAAAGGCATCCGAATCGGCAAAGAAGAAGTCAAACTCTCACTCTTTGCAGATGATATGATACTTTATGTGGAAAACCCAAAAGACTCCACCCCAAAACTGCTAGAACTCATACAGGAATTCAGTAAAGTGGCAGGATATAAAATCAATGCACAGAAATCAGTGGCATTTCTATACACCAACAAGACAGAAGAAAGAGAAATTAAGGAGTCGATCCCATTTACAACTGCACCCAAAACCGTAAGATACCTAGGAATAAATCTAACCAAAGAGGCAAAGAATCTATACTCAGAAAACTATAAAATACTCATGAAAGAAATTGAGGAAGACACAAAGAAATGGAAAAATGTTCCATGCTCATAAACAATCTACACATTTAATGCAATCCCTATCAAAATATCATCCACTTTTTTCAAAGAAATGGAACAAATAATCCTAAAATTTGTATGGAACCAGAAAAGACCCCGAATAACAGGGGAGTGTTGAAAAAGAAAAGCAAAGCTGGTGGCATCACAATTCCGGACTTCAGGCTCTATTACAAAGCCGTAATCATCAAGACAGCATGGTACTGGCACAAAAACAGGCACATAGAACAATGGAACAAAATAGAGAGCCCAGAAATGGACCCTCAACTCTATGGTCAACTAATCTTCAACAAAGCAGGAAAGAATGTCCAATGGAAAAAAGACAGTCTCTTCAAGAAATGGAAAATTTGGAAAATTGGACAGCTATGTGCAGAAGAATGAAACTGGACCATTTCCTTACACCACACACAAAAGTAGACTCAAAACGGATGGAAGCCCTAAATGTGAGACAGGAGTCCATCAAAATCCTAGAGGAGAACACAGGCAGCAACCTCTTCGACCTCAGCCGCAGCAACTTCTTCCTAGAAACATCGCCAAAGGCAAGGGAAGCAAGGGCAAAAATGAACTATTGGGACTTCATCAAGATAAAAAGCTTCTGCACAGCAAAGGAAACAGTCAACAAAACCAAAAGACAACCGACAGAATGGGAGAAAATATTTGCAAATGACTATCAGATAAAGGGCTAGTATCCAAAATCTATAAAGAACTTACCAACTCAACACCCAAAGAACAAATAATCCGATCACGAAATGGGCAGAAGACATGAACAGAAATTTTTCCAAAGACATCCAAATGGCCAACAGACACATGAAAAAGTGCTCAACAATGCTCAGCATCAGGGACATCCAAATCAAAACCTCAATGAGATACCACCTCACACCAGTCAGAATGGCTAAAATTAACAGGTCAGGAAAGGACAGATGTTGGCGAGGATGCGGAGAAAGGGGAACCCTCCTACACTGTTGGTGGGAATGCAAGCTGGTGCAGCCACTCTGGAAAACAGTATGGAGGTTCCTCAAACAGTTCAAAATAGAGCTACCGTATGACCCAGTAATTGCACTACTGGGTATTTACCCCAAAGATACAAATGTAGGGACCCGAAGGGGTACGTGCACCCCAATGTTTATAGCAGCAATGTCCACAATAGCCAAACTATGGAAAGAGCCAAGATGTCCATCAACAGATGAATGGATAAAGAAGATGTGGTATATATATACAATGAAATATTATGCAGGCATCAAAAAAAAAAACAATAAATCTTGCCATTTGCAACGATGTGGATGGAACTAGAGGGTATTATGCTAAGCAAAATAAGTCAATCAGAGAAAGACATGTATCATATGACCTCAATGATATGAGGAATTCTTAGTCTCAGGAAACAAACTGAGGGTTGCTGGAGTGGGGGTGGGGTGGGAGGGATGGGGTGCCTGGGTGATAGACACTGGGGAGGGTATGTGCTATGGTGAGCACTGCGAACTGTGTAGGACTGTTGAATCAGACCTGTACCTCTGAAACAAATAATACATTACATGTTAAAAAACAAAAAAGATAGTAGGAAGGGAAAAATGAAGGGGGGAAATCAGAGGGGGAGACAAACCACGAGAGACTATGGACTCTGAGAAACAAAAAGGGTTCTAGAGGGGAGGGGGGTGGGGGGATGGGTTAGCCTGGTGATGGGTATTAAAGAGGGCACGTTCTGCATGGAGCACTGAGTGTTATACGCAAACAATGAGTCATGGAACACTACATCAAAAACTAATGATGTAATGTATAGTGATTAACATAATTAAATAAAATTTAAAAAATAAACAAACCCCCCCCCGAAATCATTTTTTGCAGCCTGCCTTGACTTTACCTACAGATCAGTGTCAAACTCAAAAAAAAAAAAAATCTATTTAGGCCATGAAGACATTTTAACTCTCAGAAAAATGTCAGGATAAATCTACCGTAACGAAGATGTCAAGAAGTGGCTCATGTCATCTGACAAAAGAAAGGATTGGCTGGGACTGGAGAGGAGGGAGAGGCACCTATGTTTTGTTACAAAACTGATCTGCATGAGGTATCCTAGTCCCTAATCAACTTTCCAAGAATGGTACATGATCTTATGCCGCATCACTACCTCTCCTGTTATTATCCCTGGTGAAGTTAATAAGCTGTGAACTATAACCCACAAAGATGAGGAATCCTTTTCTCTCTGAAAACCCTGAGAAAGCAGTTATTCTGTCAGTCATTAAGAAAAAAGTCAACTCCATTACCAGCATTTGGTCAATCCTGACTATTTCTGCAGAGTCCTCTGGTGTAATTAAAAACAGAAAAAAATGTCAAACTACATTTCTTAAGAACTTGTGCTAATACGGTATTGTGATTCTTTCGAAAATGTGTAAGTGGTTGTTATATTGGAGTCCTAAAAGTGTACACTGATTTTACATTATAATCCACATCAAAAAAAATCATTCTTCACAGGCAATTTTAAAAATAAAACTAACTTAGGGCGCCTGGGTGGCTCAGTTGGTTAAGCCACTGCCTTCGGCTCAGGTCACGATCCTGGAGTCCCAGGATCGAGTCCCGCATCGGGCTCCCTGCTCAGCGGGGAGTCTGCTTCTCCCTCTGACTCTCCCCCTTCTCATGTGCTCTCTCTCTCTCAAATAAACAAAACCTTAAAAAAAAATAAAACTAACTTAAAAAAATTTTAAACTCAGACTGCTCAATTTGTTGGAAGATGGTTTTTCCCTACATTGTAAACAATATCTATTATTGTATGCAAACCCTCCTAGTTAATGCTTTCATCTTAAACCGTTATTAAGTCGAATAAAGCGTCGACTAGGCCCGAGAAATTCTTTTTAAAATTATATTAGTATTTAATATTCATTGATAGAATACAGGTGTTTTTTTTTTTTAAAGCCCTGCTATAATGCAGAGCTATAAGTTTACGAATTAGGTGTAGACAATTAGTTAATGAGTGACAGAGGCTACGATAGAGGTTCTGGATAAGAGGTTCAACTTTCCGTGGTTTTAAAAGGAAAATGAACGGAATCTAGACATGTTTGTTTTATAGCTTAATAAATCAGCACAGCGTTCCGCAGTGTCTAGCCCAATAACACAGAGTGCAGTTCGGCACACTAATAGCAGGAGTAGGAGGGTTCGGCGAAGAGTAACCACCACGGCCCAAGATACCAGGGCTAACTGAAAAGTCATCTTGACCCTTCAGTCTACGTTTTGCGGGACTAGAAGCCTCCAGGACCACTGCATCGCGGCCGCCGCCTAGATGGGCCCAACCCAGAGCCAAGCAGGCGCTCACCTGCGGGACGACGGGGCGCACACCTGGCCGGTGGGGGGCGCCCACGTCCCCTCTCCCCACCCGGGCGGATCTGCCTCCTCCGCCCTTTTTCGCCACCATCTCCACCCCTTTCCCACCCATCTACATGAACCAAGGGCAGGGACTGGGGAGGACGAACAGAGTACGGTGACGAAAAGCATCCCCGCAACCCGCCGCACTACTTCCCCCCACCCCACAGCGGGTTCAAAGCCACAACACCGCCTCTCCTACGCCTCATGTCTCTGGTACAAGGTATGCAACACTTTTTTAAAAATGTTTTTTAATTGCTTTTAAGCACAAGTCACTTCCCCGCTCCCTTCCGCCCCTCACCTTCACGAAAGCAATCGGGGTTGTGGTACCTTCGATATCTAACAGGATCACAGTGACTTCGGCGGGCACGGAAAGCACGACCATTTCCCTACCGGATGCAACTACCGGAATCGGCCTACTGGAAGAAAGGGCGGAGGGCGGCGCACACTGCGCCCCCAGCACAGTCCTGGGCTTCCGACAGCCCCGCAAAAATCTCCCACCCGGCAGCCGCGTGCGGCCCGAAGCACGAGGAACAGGGCCACCTCCGCTCCCCCGAAGGTGGATAAGACGGCAGCACAGGGGCCCTGAACTACCTAGCTGCCTAGGGCCGGAGGCCGAGACCACGTGGGCAGGGAAAGGGGGCGGCCCTGGCGGAGTTCCGAAGGGGTGGGGGGAGGTAAAGGCGCCGACGCCGATTGGCCACCAGAGAGCCTCGAACCCGATCCGTCAAAATGGGCCTCGCGTGGGCGGGAACAAAGAAGCGAACGCGGGAGCCGGGTGCGCGGGCGCGCGCGCGCTCTTCGCAGACTGGTTGAGCGAGCGGGAGAGGCCCGGGGCACGTGCAGAAAGGAGCCCCGCGAGTGGCGCGCCGGGGATGTGAGTGCCCCTTGCCCTCTACGGCACCTAGCCCCCTCCCCGCCCACTGCCTCCGCTTTTGCATATTTACAGTAACCTGATCGGGCTCGCGCCCCTCCTCCCGTCCTCAGCCAGCAAAAGAGGCCGTGCCGGGACTGGTTTGCCTGACTGCGTTGGCCCGGGCTCCGGCCGATCGGTTAGGGAGGCCTGCCGCGGTAGCGGAAGAGGCACCCGCGCCGCGCCGCTGCCCGGAGGGGCCGCCGCGTGCCCGCTTCCTGTTCGGCTGGTTCCAGCCAGCTCGAGGACAAAACACGCGTGCGCGCGGCAGACGGGCGGGCGGGCGCGCTTGCTGTCTCAGCCGCCGGCGCCGGTCGCAGTCCGCCTTTTTTCCGGAGCAACCCGGCCACGGTGCTAATCGATAGCAACAGCCGCCACCGCAGCAGTCCGTACTGGGGGACCGAGGGCTTTGGAAAAAGGCGGGGTTGACGGCTCTTTACTAGGAGTGGGCTGGACCGGACGCCAGAGACAAAGGCTCTCAAGACAAGAGGGACTGTGGCCCTGCGACGGCGCTGCTCGGGATTTTTGACCCCAGGACTTTTCGCCCCTTCGTTTTTCTCTTCTGACGCTTCTCTCATCTTAAGCCCGCGTCCCCTCACCCACGACCTCGCTTCTCACCGGGAGGGCCGCGATGGAGGTCCCGCCCCGGCTTTCCCATGTGCCGCCGCCATTGTTCCCCTCCGCTCCCGCTACTTTAGCCTCCCGCAGCCTTTCCCATTGGCGGCCGCGGGCGCCGCGGCAGCTCGCCCCGCTCCTCCCTTCGCTCGCTTCCAGCTCCGCCCGGCAGGGGGCGCGCCGGGCCCAGCGCCACGTCACCGCCCAGCAGCCCTCCCGATTGGCGGGCGGGGCGGCTATAAAGGGAGGGCGCAGGCGGCGCCCGGATCTCTTCCGCCGCCATTTTAAATCCAGCTCCATACAACGCTCCGCCGCCGCTGCTGCCGCGACCCGGACTGCGCGCCAGCACCCCCCGGCCGACAACTCCGCCACCATGGAGGACATGAACGAGTACAGCAACATAGAGGAATTCGCAGAGGGATCCAAGATCAACGCGAGCAAGAATCAGCAGGATGACGGGTACCGCACGCTTCTCCTCTCTTCCCCCTCCCCCAGCGCGCCGCACGCGCCCTTCATCCCTCGGGAGCCGCGTGCTGCCCCGGTTCTTGCCCCGAGTCGATTCCCCGCGTGCCCGCTAGGCCGCAATAGCTTGGGGGGAAGAGGAAAGTAGGAGACGGAGGGGGTGACTCGAGAGGCCCGCGGAAGGTGGGGGAAGGGCGGGGGAGTTGGAGGAGGAGGGCGGCGGCGTCTGTGTCCCGAGTGCGCAGGCGCCGCGTGGGGCCCGAGGGGGAGGGGCCGGCATCGCTGCGCCACATGCTGCAGCTGCCGCCGCCTTTTTATTGTGTCTGTGCTAGGGCCCCCGCACAGTTTTACTGGGGAGAGTTTAGGAAATTCTTAGTTTGGGAATCAGTGTGTGACTGGTACCCGGATCCCCAGAACGCGCTATGAGTACTTTAGGTGGAACATAGCCTTGACAGCTGTGGAAGGGGGCGGACCGAAGTTGTGAGGGATCAGGTTAGGAAGTTGGATTTTTAAAACTAAATCGATGTAGAACTAACTTTGTTGGCCTCGTTTAAATTTCGTATTATGCAGTATGGTGAGCAAGCTGTCCACTGTTTCGAATAAGTGATCTCGATGGAATTTGGGGGGTTTTGTGGTCTTTTGTTTGTATGGGATGTGTAGACACGTATTGAATTACTTGGATATACGGTGAAACGCCTCCCTCCTTGTTAATTTCGTAGTTAAACGTAATTACAGAACTGAAGTAATCCTTGAGGTGCTGCTAATCTTTTTTAAAAAAAACAACTTTATTTCTAGTAAAATGTTTATTGGAGGCTTGAGCTGGGATACGAGCAAGAAAGATCTGACTGAATATTTGTCTCGATTTGGGGAAGTTGTAGACTGTACAATAAAAACAGATCCAGTGACTGGAAGATCAAGAGGATTTGGATTTGTGCTTTTCAAAGATGCTGCTAGTGTTGATAAGGTAGGAGCAGGTACTTTGCATTGTGCTGCTTCTGTGTGCTTTTTTTGCAAATTGGGGGTTTGGTTGTATATTGTCAAATTAAATACATTTGTCTTCTAGGTCTTGGAACTGAAAGAACACAAATTGGATGGCAAATTGATAGACCCCAAAAGGGCCAAAGCTTTAAAAGGGAAAGAACCCCCCAAAAAGGTTTTTGTGGGTGGATTGAGCCCAGATACTTCTGAAGAACAAATTAAAGAATATTTTGGAGCCTTTGGAGAGGTGCGCTCTATGATTACATTTATATGTGTTTCATACTTGGTGTGTTTATGTAATGTTAATCCCCAGCTTTTTACAGAACAAATTGATTTGTCAGGTGAGGAAGAGGTTAAATTAATTGCTCAGGTCCTTTCAAGTAACTGTACCTTAATCGCTGTCTTTTCTATCCTACGATGGAAACAAACATCTTAATTTATTTTGGCCAAAACACAGGTGCTTTGGGGTGGTCAGTGCTTGGACTTAACCAGTGGCATCTGTTAGGTACAAAATAATAAAATTAAGTTTTGTTCTCTGCTTCACAGATGAATGTTTGTGGTGCGATGTTGATAATAAAATACGAGTTTCTGTACAGAAGCAATCTGACTACAGTAATGTGCAGCATGTTACATGACACTTGAAAGGGACCGGGGACTTTTGGTGTTATTATACCTTCTGGTAGCTTTTATCATTGCTGGATGATCTCGAGTGTGCTTCTTGATTTCAGATTGAAAATATTGAACTTCCCATGGATACAAAAACAAATGAAAGAAGAGGATTTTGTTTTATTACATATACAGACGAAGAGCCAGTAAAGAAATTGTTAGAAAGCAGATATCATCAAATTGGTTCTGGGAAGGTAAAGCCATTTTGTTTCTATTAAATGAAAATTTGAAGGTGGTTTGTTTTGTTTTCTTCAGATGAGATTTCTGTTTGTTTTGAGAAGAATAAAATGGCTTGACGTTACAGTAAAAAAGTTGTTTTAATGTGCTTATAGTGTGAAATCAAAGTTGCACAACCCAAAGAGGTATACAGGCAGCAACAGCAACAACAAAAAGGAGGAAGAGGTGCTGCAGCTGGTGGACGAGGTGGTACTAGGGGTCGTGGACGAGGTGAGGCTTAATTCTTCGGAATTTAATCCTTTGAAAATGATTTCTTGGTTTAAGCTATAAACTGCAAAATGGGAATAAGCTCATGAGAAAGTAAAGCCAGATTTTCAACATAAAAAATGCTCAAGTTAGTGGATGGGTTTTTGTTACTTAGTTTACGGTTTCACCTCTTCGAAGAATGGTCTCTCTGACAGTGTCGTTTTTAATGAGAAAGTAATACCGATTTAATGTAGTTAAGGTTATATAACACCATGGCATGCTGGGTTTTTTGGAGCAGGAGTTCTTGTTTTAAAACTAAACAGCCTACCTGTCTTCACCTTTGTTCTGATTTTTCCATTAAATTTAGGAAGCTTGATAATTGGCACAATTGGACTTTCTGCCCCCTTTTGTGACAACTGGAATGATAATTTTCTTAGATGACTATATAGATGTTCATTCCACCTGTTCAAGATTTTCAGAGTGAGGGACAGGAACACAACATTTTGTGTTAGGATCGGGATCAGAAGTTGTTAATCTAACAATCATTGTGCATTGTTTCAGGTCAGGGCCAAAACTGGAACCAAGGATTTAATAACTATTATGATCAAGGATATGGAAATTACAATAGTGCCTATGGTGGTGATCAAAACTATAGTGGCTATGGCGGCTATGATTATACTGGGTATAACTATGGGAACTATGGATATGGACAGGGATATGCAGACTACAGTGGTAAGAATATTTAACTTAATTTCATAAACCAATGGTATTAAAATTCCATGTTAAAGTACAATCCTGTTCTGAAATTGTTTGTGTGTGGGTTTTCTGTTCTTGAAGTGTTGGAGTTAAGCTTTTAGGCATTTGATAGTTACCGGGTGATTATACTAACGTAAAAACTTTGGTGGTTAGAAATGTTTTAGAATATGTGATACGTGACTAGTTTATAATGCCTATCTAAGATAATCTGATAATTTTAACATTTGGCATGCAGAATTGTACATGTTTAATAGCTTTTTAAAGTATTTATAATGAAACCATTTCATAGAAAACTATTTTAATAAAATTTTTGTGTGTTTCCAAACTAGGGCAACAGAGCACTTACGGCAAGGCGTCTCGAGGGGGTGGCAATCACCAAAACAATTACCAGCCATACTAAAGGAGGATGTTGGAGAAAACAGGTGTGTGTAAGAGTACAAGAAACCAGTGGAAATGTCTAATTTAATTTAAAGATCAATAGACAAATGAAAAATAAGTAAAAACAATATTATGTAGTCTGTTTTTACTAAATTGTTAACTTTTTAATTGCTTTATGAGCCTCTTTTGCCTAAAGTGTCTATAGATCTTTAACTTTAAAGTCTTATCTCACTTTCTTTAGTACTACAGAAAAACTTAAGAGTTTTTCTGTTTGCTTTGTGTACCAGGTGGTCTAGAGGAATAATTAAACTTTTTTAGAACTATTAACAGGTAAAGTACTGAAATGGGTACAACTTAAGGAAAACAAGAATGTTGTCTTCTAACTCTGACATTATACCTTGTTTGTACCCGCCAGCGGGAACTTCATTGCAGGCCGTGTGTCACCCTGACCACGTCTATCTCTGGGGGTCGCACGTTGCGGGCAGAGCGCAAGGCATACACCAGAAAACGCTGTCCTGTGGTATGGTCTCTTCCAACTTCATGTACCAGCGTAAAGATTAAAGTGGAAAACTTCAGACTTTGGCTTCTTTTTTAATCTTTTTGAAGATTAAGTGTCTAAACTTAACTTAAATGGTTTTTTACAGGAGTTAAAGTACATAAATGCCTTTTTACAGCTTAATCATTTTGGTCTTCTGTTTAGTGTTGTATTTCAATTGTGGAGCCTCATTTTAAGTGTTCATTCTTTAAGATTTAATGCTTGCTTTTTCTTTTTATAGCTAATAGTGAAATCTACAAACCAAAACAAGAACTTTAAAATCTGGGATATAAATTAAAGATCATATGCACACAGAAATTTGTTGTCTTACGATATAATAAGCCTATTAGAAATTCATTTTTGTAAGAGTGTTTTTTTTGGCTTACTAGAGATACTTCTAGTAGACCTTAATCTAGCACAGTTCAACCTGTGAATATGGGAAGATTGCATTCCCCAGTTCCTTAACTGAATTTAAATATGGTATCATTTGGGAACTACAGGGTGAATTTATTAATGACCCAAATTAACATTTTGCCACTGAATATGCATGTGATCTTTAATTATTGAAGAAAAGAATAAATTGAGGACTTAAAACAATTCATGAAAATGGACCTTTGAAAGCTTTCAGAGTTGCACAAATCTAATTGCTATTTTGTTTTTGTTTTTAGGAGGAGATTGCTAAAGTTAACCCATCTTGCAGGACGACATTGAAGATTGGTCTTCTGTTGATCTAAGATGATTATTTTGTAAAAGACTTTCTAGTGTACAAGACACAACTGTCCAACTGTATATAGCCGCCAATTAGTTTTCTTTGTTTTTACTTTGTCTTTTGCTATCTGTGTTATGACTCGATGTGGATTTGTGTTTATACAAATTTTATTTGTATGATTCCATGTTAAACCTCAAATAAATGCTTCCTTATGTGATTGTTTTTCTGCGTCAGGTACTAAATAGCTCTGTAAAAGTGTAATTTAAAATAAGCAATAATTAAGGCACAGTTTATTTTGTAGGGAGTATTGGTCCATAGGGAGAAACTGTGGTCCTTTATGAATAGCCAGCTACAGTGTCCCCCTGTTCCCCATTTTTGTTAGATGTATAATATCTAAGGCTTCATTTCCCTGCTAAATGAGGTTTCTGTCACACCTTTAACATTTCTGTATATCTGGAGACCTTGTCATAGGGTTGTCATTAGTGGAAGCTTTCTAGCAGACCATGAATCTTCTGGACTATGTCTTGGGAAAGTGCACCTTTCTGGCACAAAGCATGTTGGTAGCTCCTTTCATGAATAGAAAAGACTGTGCTTTGTTCCTGTCTCTGGGAAGCCATTTATTAAAGATAGGCTAAATCAGAATCAGTGGTCTGCTAGAAAGAGCTCTGGCTAATAATACCACGACTTTGTTTTCTTGATTAAAATGTCCAGATATACCCAGGGAAAAGGTCCTGTTAAACTGTATAGGAGCTACAGTTGAAAAAAGCAGTTAAATTTTAACAAACATTTTGGCAGATGGGTATGAGGTTAAAATTTGAGCAAAAGTTAGATTGAGGGATTTGAAGTAGTGGCTGAGGGGATTAGTTGTATTTTGCTAGTATTGTCACAGCAAGCACCAAACTGAACAAAATGTTTTCTATTGGGGCATTTTTAGGAAGCTATATTGGGTGTTAACTGTTAACGTGATGTGAGTTCTTAGAAAAGGTCATGGTAGTAGATTTCATTTTTAATGCATTAGTGCATGAGCTAGGTAGGTAAGCATACCCAGATTCAGACATAGGAAGGAGTAGTAGGGAAAAGTATACTTTAAATTTATGTATGTCAATGCGAATCTAAGTGACTAAGTCATTAAAACATCTTCCTGGTGCATCAAAAAGCAGTTTTAGCTCTAGATTTGGGAGAATTTCCTGGGTAAACCCAAGTTTTGAATTTTACATTGAGTGCAATTGGATTTAAGGTTTTTAAGTTTTTCTGTGGTTCCACATTAGCCTCTAGGATTGGCATACATGTTCACAGGCAAAGTAGTTGACTTCACCTTCAAACAAATGTAAATTTTTTTATGCCGATGAACCTGCCTTTTGTTTATTTGGTGCCTGCAACTTTGTTCAATGATGTTTGTACTTGCTGGCTATCAAGTTACAATGCACTTGGCCTCCTTTTGCTCCTGTTTTGCTATTTGACCTTAAACCTAGGCCAAGTACCAATGTTGGTTATTGCAAGGGACTGTTCATTATTTCAACATGCAACCTTAGGGAACAAGGGAGATTTTCATTTTAAGTTGTTGTCAAAATCTGTAGGCGCAGTGTCTTTAAGGCAGTGAATCCTGTTCAAATTTATGATTAGGTGAGAAGTTGACATTGAGATTGTCCTTTCCCTGATCAAAAATGAATAAAGGCTTTTTAAACAAAATCCAAACTTTTCAGTCAAGTCTTGATATATATGACTTTGAAGAAATACACTACATCTAGAGATTATTGTCTGAGATTTATGAAGAACTGAAAGAATGCGTTTGGGTTTTTTTCCCCCAAAGGGCTTTGGACTTTAAATTCAGATTTTAGGTTCTATGAATGCCAACTGATGTAAATTTTAAATATAGCAAGGCTAAGCTGTAGGACTTCATTTGGATGAACGATAGTTATCAAGGTGTCATCCTGAGTGTTCATTTAGAACTAAGTAATTTGACAAATTAATTGGAGGCGTGAGGGTGGAGATTCTGAGGTCCTGTGTATCTGAGCCTGTGTATCTTGTTAAATGTGTTTCCTGAATGGTTTTGACCGAGTTCTGTGTGGTGTTACTCATAATAGAAACTTTTATTCTGCAGTCTCATAGTTACGTTTGTAAGATTAAGACTAAGATGTCTGTTGGGATAATAACGTGGATAAGCAGAGCTTTTCTTCCATTCCCTGATGGTGACAGGGACTGGATTTTTGCTAATTGTAAATTTTAATACTTAATTTTTAATATCTGAAAATTTAATCACTACCCATTACCAAGACTTTTTGATAGGATGTCAACCACAGGATGCTAAGTTTCACTGATTAAAAGTGATTCAAGGACACTGCAGGTGTACTGCAATTTTTTTGTTAACCTTTTCTATGAAGTCATTCAAAAATACTGTCATAAAAATATGGTTTCTAGGGTTAGTTGGGGTTTTGTATTTTTGTCTTGAAATAGTTTAAAAATTGGATGTGGAATTTCAACGAATTTTGGTTGAATGGCAAGAAATAAAAATTCACCTTTGACTTCTCAACCACTGCTTTTTATAAACTAGGGTAGAGCATAGTGCTTTTCTGGGATTACAGAGTAATGTACATTCTGAAGACTTGATTTATGTTTAAGTGGCAGCTTAATCTGGTTTTATTCTTTCAGTACTCATTTAAGAGGTGTACCCCTTGGGCACCTGGTTGGCTTACTGGAGCATGTGCCTTGATCTCGGAGTTTTAAGTTTGAGCCCAATGTTGGGTATAGAGATTACTTTTGGAAAATTCAAAAAAAGATGTACCTCCATTTGGGGGGAGGTATATCTCCCATCTCAGAGGGTGTTGGGACTGCTTTGTAGTTTGAAAAGGGTATTCAGTGTACTCGGATTTGTTACTTAAAATACAGAAATTTCAAATGTTTTAAGGTTTGGGTTTGTCAAAGGCCAACACAAATTAGAAGTATGTAAGAAACACTATCTTGCAGACAAGTTTCCTTATGCTACTGTAGTGGTTATCTCTCGAGAATCTAACCAAAAATGAATTCTGACCAAAAAAAAAAAAAAGATGCATGTCTATACATAAATATTTTAAGTGTAGTTTCAGAGAAGTGATATCTTTGAAAGCCATCTAGTTTAAAAGGCTCTTGAGGTTGTTGGCTTTTATGGTAACTGCCTAAAATTTACTGAATTTGCTATTCTTGATGAAGTTGCAGGTAGGGGTTTCTTCAGATGTCCTCTACTTGGGTATTGGCTGGTCAACGCTCAGAGTGATTGCTTTAAAAGACAGGAGTAACCAACCCCACAAAAGGCCCTAGGGCAAAATTTTGATCAATCTCCTGGTTTTTCCGATCGGAGAAATTAGCTAATTGGAAATACCAACTCACAACATTTTGGAATCTTCAATTTCTAGCACCTTAAGCATCTCTTGAATCTTAGATTTTGAACAGAAGCTTTTGTCACCAGGAAGATTGGTCAGCAATCTTTAATACAATTGATTTGTAAGTGCTGAGATCTTCGTTGGAAAGTAAGATTTTTGTTACAATTGACTGTTTTTCCTCTAATGAAACGAGTCTTGATAGTCTGCAGCAAACCATTCTCATGAGAGATCTGTCCTATGGGATTATTTAAATTGTCTTAAACCATGAGACAGTTGGAACAGGACGTAAGTTTCCCATAGATGTTGCAAATAGATGGATGAAAGAACAGTGATAGTGGGGGCTAAATGGCATTTTAGGGTAGTTCCAACATTTTTCATTACCAGGACATCCTTTAAATACATTCTTTCACAGACTGGGGCGGGGGGGGGGGGGGGGTTTTTTTTTTTTTTTATTTTTTTCTGAGTTTTTTTTTTTTTTTTTTTGAGAGCGAGAGAGCAGGGGAAGGGCAGAGGGAGAGAGAGAATCTCAAGCAAGGTCCACGCCCTGCCCAGAGCCTAATGGGGGGCTCGATCTCACAACTCTGAAATCATGACCTGAGCCAAAATCAAGAGTCGGATGCCTAACTGACTGAGCCACCCAGGCGCCCCTGGACTGTGTTATGAATGGCTATATACTTACCAAATATATTGCTTATTATGTGATGACGTTTCTATTAAAAGGTACATAGGGCATCTGGCTGGCTCAGTCGGTAGAGCATGCAACTCTTGATCTTAGGATTCTAAGTTCGAGCCCCACGTTGGGTGTAGAGATTACTTAAAATCTTAAAATATATATATATATATATATATAGCTGTCAGAATTCTCCACAGTGATAATTGGCATTATACCATCAACGACAATACCAGCTAAAAGCAAAGAAACAATATTTTCATTAGCTTGTGCAGATTTTTAAAAATATGTGATTTCTATCAGACTTCTAAAATACTGAAAAGTCTTAAGAATTTTCATTACTGCTTCCTAGGACTTTACACTGACCACATCACTGGAAATGAAAAAGAAAATGCATTTTTGAGTATTTCATATTTTGGGGAAAGTGATTTTAAAGTACCTGTAGTATGAATACAATTCAAATTCCTTTTTTAATTTTTTTAAGATTTTACTTGACAGAGCGAGAGAGCACAAGCAGGGAGAGTGGCAGAGGGAGAGGGAGAAGCAGGCTCCCCCACTGAGCAGGGAGCCCGATGTAGTTCACTTTGGGGCTCAATTCCAGGCCCCTGAGTTGAAGGCAGACGCTTGATCGACTGAGCCCCCAGGTGCCCCAATGTAAATTTTTTTAAATCCTGCTTTTGAATGACTTAATCAGAAACAAGACCTCCAAATTATACCTTTGATCTCATTTGAAATATATACTTCTAGGTTTTTCATATATGTATTCTTTAGTTATATTCCATGTAAACTAGGATTTAGAGCCTGTCAAAACAGAAAAACTTCACCCTGGCCTAGGTCCTCCCTTATTCTTTTTTTTTTTTTAAAGATTTTATTTATTTATTTGAGAGAGAGAATGAGAGACAGCACAAGAGGGAAGAGGGTCAGAGGGAGAAGCAGACTCCCTGCTGAGCAGGGAGCCTGATGCGGGACTCAATCCCGGGACTCCAGGATCATGACCTGAGCCGAAGGCAGTCGCTTAACCAACTGAGCCACCAAGGCGCCCCTTCCCTTATTCTTTTAATTAAAGTTATTTTAATTGCTATTAGCATGATGTTTTAGAACACTAAGATAAAGACATCAAAAGGATTTTTATTTTTCTTCTATTCCCCATCCAATACAATGACAAATTGGGGGACATCATCTCACATCCAGTTCTCTGCTGACAGTGGGATTCTTTATTATCTTTAACCCCAAGAGAGGAGGGTCTTGGTGTTAGTGGCAGGTGCAGAGATTTGCCACAGACCCATAGCCAAGAGCCACAGTACTACCAGGCGAGTGTTGTTTAATCTGAATCTTTTTAAATTCTTGTGGGTATAAATATTTGCCCCTTGATGAAATCATCCTCTTCACTAAGGCCACCAGGGGGCAAATTTCACTCCTCTGCCTTTAACAGTAACAAGCAGACACTCAGCCAGGAAATACACAGGCATTAATTACTGTTCTCTTGGCAATTCTGGAAAAGATATGCAAATTCTTAGTATAACTTGGTTAAGAACAATGGTCAGAGTTTATTAACTCCAATTGTTGCCATGAGAAAAGAAAATGCCTTACATGAAGATGTCAGTTCTTAAATTATTCCATAAAATGCTCCTAAGATCATATTGTTTTTTAATTTAGCAGTACATATTCATATTTCCATGCATTAGCATGTTCCTCATAATAGGGTAAGAATATGTACTCAGGTATATACATCTATATTAGATAAAATTTTCATTAGACATTTTTTCAAAAAGTATTTAATACTTGATTCTGTTTTCACCGACTATGGCCTAAGTAATTCAAATTAATCCTTCTGAACACAAGCAGGATGAAATATATTTTTAAGTCTTCTTAAAAGAACTAAAAATATAATGAAAAGCTCACCTGGCTAAAATTTAGAGAAGGTCAAAACCTAGAGAGTAAGCCTGGCATTCAAAGTTGGGTTTGATGACCTTACCAGACAAAGGGCACAGAAGTCAAAAGCCTAGGCCACTCCCAGGTGGAGACTCTCATACCCCAATCACCCCCATTAAACTAAGGGCTTCCAAAAGACCTGAGAACCCAGTTTCCTCACCTGGGTAGTTAAGGGAACCTTAATCTCAGAATTTAGATTAAGATAGTTCTAGTCATGTAAGGGGCCTCAAGTGCCTGGAAAAAGCAAATGAAAATCATTTCTTCACCCTAGATTTCTGATGGTTTCCACGAATGTTTTTTTCAAACATAATGACCGATACATAAGAAATTAAAATCCACCATGAGTGAGAATCAACACAATGAACAAACCCAGAAGATACCAGGTCTCCGTGCTTACTACATTGAAATAAAATACAAGCTTGAAAATACCTCAGGGAAGAGGAAACTATTAAAGCAATACAGTAGATCTGATAAAGAAACAGAACTGATACAAATAAAACAATAAATGAAATTAAAAACCAAAGATGGATGGGTCTAAAAACAGAAGATACAAGTTAAGAATTAGTAAACTGAAGGATAGATGAACAGAAGCTACCCAAAATGTAGCATGGAAAGACAAAAGCATGAAAATTGCCATGGAGAAACAGTGACATAAAGGTTATAGTAGGTAGGCATAACATGTTTAATTGGGGTTTTAGAAGAGACAGAGGCTCCCACAGCAGCCCACTGAGAAGGTGAGCACGGGGCAGGGATGGCAGAGGAGACTTAGACTCTTCCTGTGGGGTGGGGGCACCCCCCCAAAAAAGTAAAAGAGACAGAATGAGTCAGTATATGAAGAGAAAATGGCTGAAATTTTTCCAGAAGTGATGAAATACAATCTACAGATTCAATATACCAACAAATTGCGAGTAGGAAAAATATAGAGAAATCTATGCAGAGATACATCTTGGTGAAACTAAAATGTTTAACAACAAAGAGAAAAACCTTCCCGACAGAACCTTGCATTAGGGGGCTTCACTTACTGTGGGCAGCCAGGGAATACTGTGATTCAACTGTTTGTACCTGCCACCCTACTGGCTCAATACCATGGGTGTGACTTGTGTGTCCCAGATGCCCGTGGCTAAGGGCATGAGTGTCCCACAGACCGTGGAGGCCCTCACCGGAAACTGGAGATGCTTGAGGCAGCGAAGCAAGGAACATTTTGTCTGGATTGTGAGACCTACCCCACAGCTGCCTCTACTCTTGGCAGCCAAGGTCAGGCTGGGAAGCTGATGTACATGATGCACAACTCAGAGTACCCTTTGAGAATGGCCCTTGCCTTATTTGTGACAACAACTTCGATGAGCTCATGGTGAAACTCAAGGGCTTCTTCCAGAGTGCCAAGGCCAGCAAGATTGAGACCTGGAGTAGCTGTTACCAGCACTGTGACCTCCTAGTGAAGGTGGACACAGTCACCATGGGGCCCAGTGTCTGAGGCATCTCTATGGCTAGAGTATGGCCCCTGCGTGGTAGCCAGCAGCAGCTGGAGCTTGCTGTTCAAGTCCCTACAGAGTTTTCTAGGCAAACACGCACCAGGGAACAGAGTCTGGGAACAGCAACGCCACGTACAGCCCAGCAAAGACCACGGTCCAGCACATGGAACTCTTCAGTAAGATCGGCAAGCAGCAGCAGGTGCCAGTGGCTGGGATTTGTTAGTGACTGGCAGCTGCCCGGCTGAGCTCTGTCACCAGGGGGGCCACGCAGGAGGAGAGGTGCTGCACCCTGAGGCCCCTGGACCCCAGAAACCCAGGGCAGGCGTGGACATTTCTCTCCCTCTTCCCAGCTGTGACTTTTGTTCTGGGGATCTGGACTCCCCTCCCCTGACCCTCACATGCAGCCCCCCAGCAGCGGCATCACCCTGCGCCTTACTGGACCTGGCCTGTTCTCAAGAATGGTAACTATGCAGAGTGGAGAAGTGTGGAGGGAAAAAGGTAGGACAGGGCTGTCCCTGCCTAGGGTTGGTGGGGACAGCAGTCTGTATCTCCAGCTATTGAGGATTTGGCCTAAGTCCGCCGTGGACAGGCTGGGCTGGGCTGTACTAAAGGCCTCTTCCTCTACTCCAGGGATGCATCTGGGCCTCTCCTGGAGAAGGAGTAGGAGGCATCACTTGGTGTGATGGCTGTCATTTCCTAACCTGTTTGCTGAAGTGAACTGCGAGTTGACTTTTCTAGGGTGTTGCCGGAGTCCTTTGGAGTCTCCCTCTGGCACCTTTCCATTCTGTTGTGAATGAGGTTAAGCCACACGCTGAGCCGCTCTAACAAAGAGAACCTAAAGTACAGTGGCTCCTAGTAGAAGTTTCTTCTTCTCTCTTCTAATAGTACAGGTGTAATCAGATGGTCTGGGGCAGATTCAACTGTCCAAGGTCACCGAGACCTCGGTTTCCTTCTATCTTGTTGTTCAGCCAACCTTGGGGTGTTGACCTTGCCCAGAAGGTCAGCTCCGTGTCTAAAATACACTGGGGAAAGAGAACAAAGCAGTTTCTTTTTAAAGGATATGACCTGGATTCACTCAAATCGGTGTGGCCACACTTTGCTGAAAGGGACGCTGGGACATAGAGCCTCTTATTTGGGTGACCATGTGTCCAGTTAAAACTCAGGGGCTTCTAGAACTAAAAGATGAAGGAGAAAATGGATGTGGGGGCCCAGTCAGGAGCCTCTGCTACATGGAGCTCAATGGATGAGCCCAGGAGTGCCCTTGGTTGTTATTTTGCTGAGTACCCTTGTAACAAAGCCATTTGTTTGTGAATTGCACTGGGATAGGGCAGGTGCCAAAGCCACTTGTGAGTTTCGCTGGCTTAGTCACAGTGGGCAGTCAATTTTGCACCCTTGCCTAAGGGTTCACAGCTTCCTGAGCTCTTGGTCCTCCTCTCATTTGAGCCTCCAAGCTGCTCATTTGACTTAATATTGCCTGCCCACCCAACGCCTGCTACAGAAATGCTCGGTAGGGCTAACATTGGTGTATACAGTCAGGGATGGTCTTAAGCTGTCCTCAAGGTTACTGTCCCTCACTGAAGGTATCTAAGAGAAATTATTTTGAGATCTAAAGCCTGTGCAACAGAATCAGGTAGTGGTCATGTTTCTCTTTTAGCTTTCACTGGCAGAAAGCTCAGTTTAATTTTCTAACTACAGGATGGGCCATCTGCATTTTTTTGTTCTCCTTTTCCCCTGGCTTTTTTGTTTCTTTGTTTTGTTTTTGGTTTTTTAAATTGAGGTGTGCTTTAGATGTCATTTACACACAATAAAATGCATCGATCTTAAAAAAGAGAGAGAAAAGCCTTCAAAGTAGCTAAATCTAGATCCAACTACCAGTAAGCAGGAAATACAAGAAATAGAGGCACATGAGAATGCAACCATCCAGGGATGCCTGGGTGACTCAGTCGGTTGAGCGTCCGACTCTTGATTTTGGCTCAGGTTATAATCTCAGGGTCATGGGATCAAGCCCCATGTCAGGCTCCACACTCAGTGAGGAGTCTGCTTGAGATTCTCCCCCCCTCCCTCTCCCTGTGTCCCTCCCTTCACTCATGCTCTCTCTCTCTCAAATAAATAAATAAATAAATCTTTAAAAAAAAGAATGCAACCATCCAAATCTAGAATATGGAGAACTCAACAATTAGAATGTTCCATTTCTTCAACAAATAAATTATGTGAAGAAAAGTGTCGGGGGGGAAGTGGTTCTAAGATTAAAGAAGATTTATGGAAAGCAAGATTTATTATGGCAAGCAAGCATTTAAATGCAAATCATTTTGCCTTAATTATGACGATGTGTGAGTTATATGGAAAATGGAGACAGCCTTCTCGTGTCTGGAGAATTCTCATACGAGTCTTGGTGAGAAGTGAGGAGTAACACTGAAAATCGAAATTTAATAATCACGTTCCCAGTCTCCCTTAGAGCCAGAGCATAGATATGTGGCCTATCCATCGGAATTCTCCTACATTAGACCTGGAGACAGGACCTAGTGAGTCAAGATGATTTAGGGGAGTCAGTGCTAGGAGAGGTGGCAGCCATGGCGGCAACCACTTAGCAGAGCTACGTTCCTAAGGCTCTAGCAGCAGCGCCCAGTTTCTAGCATGGCTCAGGTCGATGTTGAAACAGCGGTGTCTGTGTACAGCAGGAGCAACAGCAGTAGAAACTGAAGCATCTTTATGGAGCCAGTTTTGTGGTGTGATTTGGAAATCCTTGCTGGAGGAGAGTTCCCAAATGTGGCTTTCCAACTCTCCTAGAGGGTATAAGGTACTAAAATAGACATTATTAAATTCATTTTTAGCTAAATATATACATGAGTAGATATTCAACAGACATATTAATCAGAAGCACTTCCAGAACAGCAGAATGAGGGCTTCCAAAATTTCACTCCACTGTAAAAGCAATGAGAACAGTGGCAAAAAACTGCCAAAGTCCACTTTTTTAGAACTCTGGAAATAGTCTTGCAACAATCCAAGGTGCACTTTTTTAAATGACTGAATCTCAGAAAAGAGAGCTTTATGATGTTGTAACTTCCCTTTAAGGGAATGCAATGAGCAATTGTAAACCAACAAATTAGATACCTACATGAAATGAACAAATTCCTAGAAAGATAAGAACTACTGAAACTACATAAGAAGAAACAGACAAATTGAACAAGAGATTGAATTAATAATTTTTTAAAACTTTCTATGAAGAGAGGTGCTTGGCTGGCTCAGTTGGTGGAGCATGCAACTCTTGATCTTGGGGTTGTGAGTTCAAGCCCCACATTGGGGGGTTAGAGATTACTTTAAAGTAAAAATTAAAAATTAAAAAAGAAAAGCTTTCTATGAAGAAAAACCCATGACCAGCTACTTCATTGGTGAATTTTATCAAAATGTTTAAAGAATAAACACTCCCCCCCAAAAAATGAATTAACACTGATCCTTCATAAACTCTTCCAAGAAACAAAAGAAGAGAGAACACTTCCTGAATTATTCTATGAGGCCAGTATTACTCTGATATCAAAACCTGATAAAGATATAACAAAAACACTACAGATCTATATCCCTTATGGATATGCACACACAAACTCTCAAAAAATCCTAGGAAAGAGAATTCAGCAACATATAAAAAGAATTATACACTATGACCAAGTGGAATTTATCCCAGGAGTGCAAGGTTGGTTTAACATCTAAAAATCAATGCCTGGGGCACCTGAGTGGCTTGGTGGGTTAAGTATCTGCCTTCAGCTCAGGTCATGATCTCAGGGTCCTGGGATCGAGTCCCGCATTGGGCTCCCTGCTCACGGGGAACTTGCTTCTCCCTCTCCTCCCTGCTCACGCTCTCTCTCACTGTCTCTCTCTCTCTCAAATAAATAAATAAAATCTTTAAAAATAAATAAAAATCAATGCCAATGTAACATACCACATATTAATATACTAAAGAACAAAAACTACATAACTTCAATAGTTGCAGAAAAGCACCTGACAAAATCCGATGCCCTTCCATGATCTAAAAAAAAACAAAACACAACAACAACAAAAAACTCAATAAACTAGGAATATAAGATGTTATGGACTAAATTGCGTTCCCTCACCGAAATTCATATGTTGAGGCCCTAACCCCTAACTGTATTTGGAAATAGGACCTTTAAGGAGATAATTAAGGTTAAATGAAGTCATAGGACAAGGGTCCTAATCAGATAGACCTGGTACCCTTATAAGAAAAGAAAGAGATGGACTGCCTGGGTGGCTCAGTTGGTTAAGCATCTGCCTTCAGCTCAGGTCATGATCCCTGGGTCCTGGGTTTGAGTTCTGCACTGGGCACCCTGCTCAGCGGGGAGTCTGCTCCTCTTTCTCCCTCTGCCCATCCCCCCTGCTTGTGCTCGCCCTCTCTCTCTCAAATAAATAAATAAAATCTTTAAAAAAAAAAAAAAGAGAAAATGAAGAGACACCTGAGATCAATCTCTTCCTATACACACATGCAGACACAGAAAAGGCCATGCCAGGACACAACAAGAAGAAACTCATCTGTAAGCCAGGAAAAAAATGCCTCACCATGGGGCACGTGGGTGCCTCACTCAGTTGGGAGGCTGGCTCTTGATTTCAGCTCAGGTCCTGATCTCAGGTCCCTGGGATCAGGCCTGGGCTCTACACTCAACAGGGAGTCTACTTAAGGATTCTTTCTCTCTCCCTCTGCCCCTCTCCCCACTCGCATGCTCTCTCTCTCTTTCTCTCTCTCTAATAAATAAATAAATCTCTAGAAAAATGCCTCGCCAGAATCCAACCCTGTTGACACCTTGATCTTGGACTTCTAGCCTCCAGAATTGTGAGAAAATAAATGCCTATAGTTTAAACCATCCAGTTTGTAGTATTTTGTTATGACAACCTGAGCAGACATATAGAAGGGAACTTCCTCAACCTGATAAAGACTGTCTAGAAAACCCCACAGCTAACATCACACTTAAGACTGAATGCTTTCTCCCTAAAATGAGGAACTACGCAAGGATGTCAACTCTGTCACTTCCATTCAACATTGTACTGAAGGTTTTAGCCAAGCCAGTTAGGCAAGATTGAAAAACAAAAGCTATCCAGATTGAAAAGAAGTAAAACTCTCTATTTGCAGATGACATAATCTTGTATATGACAAAATCTTAAAGACTCCACAAATTATTAGGTAATAAGTGAGCTCAGCAAGATTAAAGGGTACAAGATTAATATAAAGCTTGCATTCCTAGGATAAATTCTACTTAGTCGTAGTATATAATTCTTTTTATATTATATTAAAAACTTCTGTGCTTCAAAGGACAACACCAAGTAAGTGAAAAGGCAACACATAGGATATATAGAAATACTGCAAAACATATAGGTGATAGAACACTTGTATCTCGAATATATAAGGAATACTTACAACTCAGAAATAAGACAAATAGCCCAATTTTTAAATGTGCAAAAAGTCCAAACAGACATTTCTCCAGAGAAGATATACAAATGGTCAAAGAGGACATGAAAAGATACTGAACATCATCAGTCATTAGGGAAATGCAAATATCAAAACCACAATGAATTACTGCTTCACACACACTAGGATAACTAAATCAAAAAGACAGACAATAACAAGTTTTGGTGAGAATATGGAGAAATTAGAACCCTCATATATCATTGGTTAGAATATAAAATAGGAGCAACGTTCGGAAACAATGTGCCATTTCCTCAAAAAGCTAAATGTAGAGTTACAATATGACCCAGCAATTTCTTCCTTTTTTTAAATATTTTATTTATTTAGAGAGAGAGAGCAAGAGAGAGAGAGAAAGCGAGCACAAGCAGGGGGAGGGGCAGAGGGAGAGGGAGAAAGAGAATCTCAAGCAGACTCCGTGCTGAGTGTGGAGCCCAACCTGGGGCTCAATCTCACGACCCTGAGACCATGACCTGAGCCGAAACCAAGAGTCAGACACTTAACTGACTGTGCCACCCAGGTGCCCCCCAGCAATTTCATTCTTAAATTTATACCCCAAAAATGTTAACATGTCCACACAAAAACTTGTACTTAAATATTCACAGTAACATTGTTCATAATAGCCAAAAAGTGGAAGCAATCCAATGTTCATCAATTTATGAATGGGTAAAAAATATGTGGAATATCTATATGATAGAACATTATTTGGCCATAAAATGTAGTAAAGCACTAATACATACCACAACATGGATGAAACTTGAAAACATCATGATAAGTGAAAGTAGCTAGACACACAAGGTCACATATTATATGATTCCATTTATATGAAATGTCCAAAATATGTAAATCCATAGAGACCAAAATAGGTTAACAGTTATTCAGGGGCTAGGAGAAGATGTAGGGCATGGCTGCTATTATGTATGTGATTCCTTTTTTGAGTAAAGAAAAAATTCTAAAGTGGTGATAATTGTACAACTCTGTGAACAGATTACAAACCATTAAATTGTACATTTTAAAAGATGAATTTTTAAACTTTATGAATTATATCTCTTTAGAGTTGTTACTAAAAAAAAAAGATAAATCCGGGGCACCTGGCTGGCTCAGTCGTTAAGCATCTGCCTTCGGCTCAGGTCATGATCCCAGGGTCCTGGGATCGAGCCCCGCATTGGACTCCCTGCTCCGCGGGAAGCCTGCTTCTCCCTCTCCCACTCCCCCTGCTTGTGTTCCCTCTCTAGCTGTGTCTCTCTCTGTCAAATAAAGAAATAAAATCTTTAAAATAAATAAATAAATATCCATCCAATACAAATTATATGCCTATATTTGAAACAGATTTGAACTATCAGCTATGACAAGACAGTTTTAAAACACATTAAGGGAGCTCCTGGGTGGCTCAGTCAGTTAAGCATCTGACTGCTGATTTGGGCTCAGGTCATGATCTCGGGGTTGTGAGATAAAGCCCCACCTTGCGCTCATGCATTGGGCATGGAGACTGCTTGAGATGCTCTCTTTCCCTCTCCCTCTGTCCCTCCCTTCTCTAAAACAAACAAAAAACCAACAACACACACACACACACACACACACACACACACACATTAGGGAAAATTAAAATATGGACATCACAGTAGTATGTAGTTATCTTTTAAAGAAAGTTCTTACCTCTTAGAGATACATACAAAAAATATTTATGCTAAAATGATATGGTATATGGTATTTACAGCATAAAAAGAAAAATATAGAAAAACAAGATAGGAATAACACTTAATTTTTTTAAGTGGGTGATGGGTACATGAGTCCATTTTATGATTATTTCTAGTCTAGTGTATGTTTTGAAATTTCCCTTTAAAAATATGAAAAATAACGAATAGGAGAGTAAAATGATAAGCAACTGGGGAGAGAAGTACTGTTTCCAAAGGGGCAACAGTAGGGTGTTGAGCTAACTTCTGAGTGGAAAAAAATGGAAGCCAGTCAACAGTAGAATGTTATATTCAATATGCCAAAAGAGAATAACTAAGCCCAAGAATTATCTGTCAGCCAAAAATTTTTCAAGATTGGAGATGAAATTAAGATATTTTCTGAAAGAAGAAAACTAACACATGAGGAAGTTTTCACTAAAGGAAATTTTAAAGCTTAGATTAAATGTAGAAAATAAGTGATCCCAGAGAAAAGGCCCAAGTTACAAAAAGGAATGAAAAAAATTAGTGTAAATGTGGGGAAATGTAAATGAATGTTGACTATGAAAAAATAAATATTCATAAAAAAGTATATGTTCTTATAGACATTCTACTGTTTTCAGAAGGTCATGGTTACAACGTGGGGTTTTCAGAATTCCATTTTTATGAAGAAGACTATAAATAGCTTTGCACCATATTTTTTATTCCTTTGGATTGGAGTAATTCTTTCTTGTACATTTCTCCAAGTAGTATAATTATATACTTATTGTGCTCTCCAAGAAGCCTAAATAATCTACAGGGCCTTTTATAACATTTTTGTACTAATTCATTCTATTTTGTTTTGTGTGCCAACAGTGGTCTTTACTTTTTTTTCTAGTTTAAGAGAGATTTAACACTAACTTAAGCTCTTTTAGCTCACGTTTGTTATATTTTAATATGACTGAACTAGTTTGTTAGTTCCTAAATTGCAAAAGAAATTTTTATTATTTATCTTATAATTTTGTTACTGAAGCAGGATATTTTGATTCTGTCATTTTGGACATTCAGAATATTTTCATATACCACTATTTATTCTTTGTATTAGCCATAGTGTGGACAGTTGTTACATTATATAGAAATTGACCTAAGTATGTGGAGAAATTAAACTGGCCAAATATTAGACCATCTAGTATAATGGAAGAATCCTGAATGATCAAAAAGTTCATAATTTTCTCATGGATTTTCTGAGAAAGAAATACAAATTGTCAGTCTTTTATCAAATTCAAAATGAATATTATTGTATGAATGACAAAATAAAAATGATTTCATCTAAAACTGCATATAGTCAAATTAATTTTAAAAAATCTCATTTCAGACGAACCATGAGAGACTATGGACTCTGAGAAACAAACAGGGTTCTAGAGGGGAGAAGGGTGGGGGGATGGGTTAGTCTGGTGATGGGTATTAAAGAGGGCACATACTGCATGGAGCACTGGGTGTTATATGCAAACAACGAATCATGGAACACTACATCAAAAACTAATGATGTAGGGGTGCCTGGGTGGCTCAGTTGGTTAAGCGACTGCCTTCGGCTCAGGTCATGATCCCGGAGTCCCAAGATCGAGTCCCGCATTGGGAATCCCTGCTCAGCGGGGAGTCTTCTTCTCCCTCTGACCCTCCCCCCTCTCATGCTCTCTCTCTCTCTCTCATTCTCTCTCTCAAATAAATAAATAAATTAAATTAAATAAAAAAATTAATGATGTAATGTATGGTGATTAACATAACATAATAAAATAAAATTTAAAAAAAAAAATCACATTTCGGGTGCCTGGGTGGCTCAGTTGGTTGAGCGACTGCCTTCGGCTCAGGTTGTGATCCTGGAGTCCTGGGATCGAGTCCCGCATTGGGCTCCCGGCTCGGCGGGGAGACTGCTTCTCCCTCTGACCCTCTCCCCTCTCATGCTGTTTCTCGCTCGCTTGCTCTCTAATAAATAAATAAATAAAATCTTTAAAAAAAATAAAAATAAATAAATAAATAAAAAATCACATTTCAGGGGTGCCTGGGTGGCTTAGTTGGTTAAGTGACTGACTCTTGGTTTTGGCTCAGGTCATAGTCTCAGGGTTGTGAGATCTAGCCCCTGCATCAGACCCACGCTCAGCTCAGCATCTGCTTGGGACTCTCTTTCCTTCCTCTGTCCCTCCACCCCACACTCTCTTTCTTTCTCTGTCAGATAAATAAATAAAAAGGTTTTATTTATTTATCTGACAGAGAGAGATACAGCGAGAGAGGGAACACAAGCAGGGGGAGTGGGAGAGGGAGAAGCAGGCTTCCCGCAGAGCAGGGAGCCCAATGTGGGGCTCGATCCCAGGACCCTGGGATCATGACCTGAGCCGAAGGCAGATGCTTAACGACTGAGCCACCCAGGCGCCCTCTTTAAAAAATTTTTTAAAAATAAATCATCATAAGGCTGTACCTTAACATATTTGTTACTACTCTGATGTATATTTAAGTCTGGCCAATTTCCCATCAATGAAATAACACTACATGGTACAACACAAGTGTGTGTTTGTTTGTTTAATATATTATTTTTAAGTAATCTCCACACCCACCATGGGACCCAAACTCACAACCCTGAGATCAAGAGTCCCATGCTCCACTGACTGAGCCAGCCAGGTGTCCCAACACAAGTTTTTTTTTTAACCTAAAATTATTCTGACCTCCCTCTTACTTACTGGGAGAGAAAATTATTAAAATCCAATCTAGTATAAGCTTTGTCTAAATGATCCATTCAGATTCATTAAGCCAACAAGAAGAGTCTCTGGAGTGAGTGAGTCTAATACCAAAACAGAGTCTTATGTGCAAGGTAAGGTAATCATGGGAGTGACACCTCACCACCTTTGCCAAATTCTGTTCTTTAGAAGCAACTAAGAAGGGACACCTGGGTGGCTTGGTCGGTTAAGCATCTGCTTTCGGTTCAGGTTATGATCTCACGGTCCTGGGATCAAGCCCTGCATCAGGCTCCCTGCTCAGCCTGCTTCTCCCTCTGCCTGTTTTGCCTGCCGCTCCCCGTGCTTGTGCTCTTGCTCTCTCTGACAAATAAATAAATAAAATCTTTAAAGAAGAAAAAAAAAAGCAACTAAGAAGTCCCATTCACAGTCAAGGGTAGATAATTACACAAAGGCGTGAATATGAGAAAGAGGGGATAAGGTGATACCTTAGAGTTTGTCTGACATAGTTGGAAAGAAAGAAAGACAATATACTTCTAAGAAAAAATGGTAAATTTAAGGTACAAATTCAGGTGGCTGGAGTAAGTCCAAACATAACAGAAACCACAGCATGAATGAATTAAATTCAACTGATAAAAGACAACCTGGGTAAAATAAAGACAAATGTTGGAAATGCAATTTATAAGAAGATATACCCAAAAGAAAATGATACAAGAAAGCTAAAAATATTGACATCGGAAAATATACAGTATTACAATACTAACGATTCTGGTAATAGGGAAAATGGAATTTAATGCAAAAAGCAGTTAAAGGTAATGTGAAACATTTCATATTAATAGTAGTATAAAACACCGGGAAGATATACTAGTTTTGAACCTTTAGGAACCAAACAAAATACAATACAATTCAAAACAGAAATCAAGTCATAGTCACTGATGGCAATGCGATAAAATTAAAAGAAAATAACAGCCATAAAGAGATCCAAACATGTTGAAATAAGAAATACTGTTTTGGGGTGCCCGGATGGCTGTCAGTTAAGTGTCTGACTCTTGATTGAAGCTCAGGTCTGGATTTCAGGGTCGTGAGTTCAAGCCCTGCATTGGGCTCCATGCTGGGTGTGGAGCATATTTAAAAGAAAGGAAGGAAGGGAGAGAGGAAGAAAAGAAGAAGGCAAGAAAGAAAAGGGGAAAGAAAGAAAGAGTGTTAAATGTACATATAGATTTAAGCTGTAGCCTAACTTTAGAAACGTTATAATATGGAAAAGATCATGCTAGAAAAGACAACATACCTTGTATCTCTGGTTCTCAGAGCCTATCTTTTTAGATCCCTGCTCCCCTTTGCAAACTTCAGTTACTTCTTCCTCCTCCATCTACTGGGAGGAATACATCTGTGACTCCATGGTCCCCACCTGCAGACTTTCTTTTGCTTTTCAAGGCTCTTGGGTAACATATTTTGGGGGACGTGAACAATGCTAAATCATAGGTACCTGTCAACCTCTTTAAGTCTCACACTAACCCTGTTGAGAGAAATCAGTTTAGAGAGTGCAAAGTAACTTGCTTGGTGCAAGCTGACGAAAACTTCAGCAAGGACAAACTGATTCGTCCAATGCCTCATCCTTGCACAGCCAGGATCTCAAACATGAATGTGTAGGAACATGTACACTTTGACGCAGGCAATACTGTGTTCAGAGGTGTTTTCCCTAGCTTGGATCTTCATGGACAAGTTTATCAAGATCATCTATATACCAGTCTATACGTCTTAAGTATATCAAACCAGTAAGAATTGATTTATAACATCTCAATCCTATTTTTTTTTTTGTCCTGTCCTAAACAGTGCTAGAAAGAGGACCACTTTTTCTGCAGGCTTTAAACCTGAGAAAGTAATAAATTGGCTGAAACTGACAAAGTAAAAATACACCCTTGCTATGTGTCAGTCTAGGAGGACAGATAAAGTCAGCTGCAAATTTAATGAGGAGTATTATTTCCGCCAAGGACATGGTGCCGTGGTAAAGCATCCGCACAACCCCCTTTGTGGAGTGGCTATTGATTCTTAAGATCATAGACTAGAAACTTCGCTGTTTGAAAATACATCAAGAATGAAATGTCCCGCTCTTTCTTAGAGAATTTAAGGCACAAAGAAGCAATCTTGATTTCCAGTCCAGGTGCAAAACTTCAGAGAAGAGGTTTCTGAAGACAACATTCCACACTTACTTTAACTTCGCCATTTCCAAGGAAACAGGAGCCTGTTCAATTTTGCGGTCCAGATCGGACATTGCCTCCTTTATACAAGACCCTGCTTTGCTTTGATCCTATCAAAACACTGCTTCATTTAGATTTCACCTAAATGTCACCCTTCCCCCAAAACCTCTGACTCATCTTTCCCTTTGTTTAGTGAGACACCCCAGAGTTTCTCCAGGTGCAGCCTCTCTCGTTGCAACAAGTATGTAAACCTCACTTTGTTTGACTACAGGTTTGTCCCAGATGGTCTTTGGCTGACTGGACCGGAACAATTACCACCACGGATAGCCAAGATCCTCCCTGCTATGAACTTGGACCTCCATTCAGTAAGAACGTGCACATCTGAGACCATTTGCGTGTCCCCAGCTTGAGACCTTTCTCTCTCCTTGATTGCATGATTTTGTACTATATCTGCACTTTTATTATCTCTTTGGTTCTTCAGAGTCATGCTGATTTCTTGAAGGCAACTTATCCTTGGGGTTAGGGACCCAAACGGTGATATTTTTATTTTTGACCAACTGTCAGCCAACTTCTAATGGGTTGCCTGCTAATGAATTTGCACGGCTGCTGACATAACTTCACAGAGGATGGTTTGGAATTGTAGGGGCTCCTCAGAAGAATTTTGACCTGAATAAGATTGTCCATTTTGGAGAGGCCTTAGAATGAAAAAAGGGGGGTGGGGGGAACCTCTCTTGAGGGGATTGTCTGTCTTACCTGTCTACAAGGTATTTCATTTGGTTTAATGGAAGACTCCCTCCCTCCTCAAGCATCCTTCATTTCCATTCTAAGGAGAATAATGAATATTGGCTGTTTCATTCTTTGACTTGATAAAATTGCCAAGAGCCCGAGTTACTCTTTAAACCAGTGTATCCACTGTGTGGGTGTGTGTGTGTGTGTGTGTGTGTGTGTGTTGAAATGGGTTTTTCTTTTTCTTTTTTAAAATATTTAATTTATTTACTTGACAGAGAGAGAGACAGGGAGAGCAGAAACACAAGCAGAGGGAGTGGGAGAGGGAGAAGCAGGCTTCCCGCGAAGCGGGGAGCCCGATGCGGGGCTCGATCCCAGGACCCCGGGATCGTGACCTGAGCCGAAGGCAGATGCTTAACCAACTGAGCCACCCAGGCGCCCGAAATGGGTTTTTCTAAATCTAAACTTTTTTCTCGCCTTGCAGCAGAAAGATTATTAGCCTTTCTCCAATGATAATTTTGTATTTGTCTAAAGCTGGGTCCCACTAATCTCTTATTCTCTTCTGTCCTCTCCCTCTTCCCCTCACTTGAGAGATTTTAAAGGTGAATTGATAAGGAAAAAATCGTTCTGTTGCCATCTGTGCACTCTAGGAATACCTAGTCCACAAAAACAATCAAACATTTCTAAAAGAAATAAAAAGAAAGAAAAAGTAAACTGTGTTTTATTGTACAAAATTAATGCTAACACTACATTTTAATTTTTATAGGACTAAAATTAAAATTCTCATGCTTTAAACTATCTAAATTTTTTCTCTTGGTGTTATGAGTCAAATAAATGATCCTTCTCAAAAATTGTTTAAGGTTAAAAATATAAAATGGTGCTTATTTTTTTATATTTTAAAGACTAAAAAAATTTTTTTTTAATTTATTTATTTGACAGAGAGAGATAGTGAGAGAGGGAACACAAGCAGGGGGAGTGGGTGACGGAGAAGCAGGCTTCCCGCCGAGCAGGGAGCCAGATGCGGGGCTCGATCCCAGGACCCTGGGATCATGACCCGAGCCAAAGGCAGACACTCAATGACTGTGCCACCTAGGCGCCCCTAAAAAAATTTTTTTAAAGTAATCTTTACACCCAACATGGGGCTCAAACTCACAGATCAAGAGTCACACCAACTGAACCAGTTAGGCACCCCTTGGATTGTTTCGTGGGTTTTTTTTTTTAAGGTTTATTTATTTATTTTGAGAGAGAGAAAAAGTGGGGGGAGGTGCAGAGGAAGAGAATCTTCAAGTGTACTCCCCGCTGAGGGTGGAGCCAATTCAAGGCTCCATCTCATGACCCATGAGATCATGACCTGAGCGGAAACCAGGAGTTGGATGTCAACTGACTGAGTCACCCAGGTGCCATCCCCTCCCGCCCAGTTTGTTTTATCAGCTTAAAATTTGTAAAGATTGGGGCAGCCTGTATCTCCCTCTCCCTCTGATCCTTCTCCCCACTTGTGCTCACTCTTGGTCTCAAATAAATAAATAAAATCTTAAAAAAAATCTTAAAAATATTTGTAAAGATTATCCTGAATGTATACTCAAAAATTAGATAGACATTTCTTAGTTTACTGTCTTCTAGGCTTCTTTATATCTGGACAACAGAAAAGTTGGTTACTTGGTTAAAGGTAGTAATAAATAAAATAATAGTTTTTTTACTTATAATAATTACAGAGAAGTATGAATATGTATAGAAGATAATAGATATACCTTGTCTATTTTTTAAATTGTTGGTTTATTTAAATGTAATTTCAAGTAATAAGCACATTGATTTACTATGCTGATCAGATTAATTTTATCTTAAACTAAATTTAAAAGCTTCAATTTTATATTTATATACTCATGTACTTATTTGTCTGAGTACATATATATGAATGAATTCTTAGGATTAATATAAGAGGGGCGCCTGGGTGGCTCAGATGGTTAAGCGTCTGCCTTCGGCTCAGGTCATGATCCCAGGGTCCTGGGATCGAGTCCCACGTCGGGCTCCCTGCCTCCTTGGGAGCCTGCTTCTCCCTCTGCCTCTCTCTCTCTCTCTCTCTCTGTCTTTCATGAATAAATAGATGGAATCTTTAGAAAAAAAAAGATTAATATAAGAATCATCTAAGTGGTAAAAAACAAATTAAAGTTGCAATCAATGTCAGTACACTTAATTATAAATCTTTTAAAATTCTTTTTAGGAAAAAGTCACATGAAGAGAACTTAAAAGGTAACCAACACTTCAGGGTAATTAGTGGAAAGAAGGCTGGATTAGAATTTTATCCTGAAAAACTATCCAAAAAAAAAAAGGAAAATAAATATGAGATTTTTAAATTGAGGTAAAATTGATATATAACATTATATTAGCTTCAGGTGTACAACATAATGATTTGATATTTGTATGCACTATGAAATGTTCACCACAATAAGTCTAGTTACTATCCATCACCATAGTTACAGTTTTTTTTCTCGTGATGAAAACTTTTAAGATTTACTCTCTCGGCAACTTTCAAATATGCACTATAAATTTATTGACCGTAGTCACATGCTGTACATTATAGCCCCATGACTTATTGATTTTATAACTAAAAATTTCTACCTTTTGACACCTTTCACCTATTTCCCACACCTCTTAACTATCCTCCCCTTTGGCAACCACTGTTCTGTTCTCAGTATCCATGAGTTTTGTTTGTTTGATTGGCTTTTTAGATTCCACATATGAATGAGATCATATATTACTTCTCTTTCTCTGTCTGACTTATTTCACTAAGCATACAACCCTCAAGCGCCATCCATGTTGTCCCACATTGCAAGATTTCATTCTTTTTTATGGCTGAGTAGGACTCCGTTGTGTGTGTGTGTATGTGTGTACCACAATTTCTTTATCCACACATCCATTGATGAACACTTAGATTGTTTCTAAATCTTGGCCATCATAAATAATGCTGCAGTGAACGTAGGGGTGCATATAGCATTTCAAATCCATGCTTTCATTTTCTTTGGATAAATACCCAGAAGTAGAATTGCTGGAGCATATGGTAGTTCTGTTTTTTAATTTTTTGCCAAACCTCCACATTGTTTTCCATAGTAGCTGCAGCAATTTACAGTCCCATCACAGTGCACAAGAGTTCCCTTTTCTCTACATTCTCACCAACACTTGTTACTTTTTGTCTTCTCTCTCTCTCTCTCTTTTTTTTAATTTTTAAGTAAGCTCTACGCCCAATGTGGGGCTTGAACTCACCACCTGGAGATCAAGAGTTGCCTGCTCAGTTGACTCAGCCAGTCAGGTGCCCCAATTTTTTTTTTTTTTTAATTAGGCTTCACTAGCAATGCTTCTTAAATTTTATTTTTTTTGAGGGACTTTTTTTAAAGATTTTATTTATTTATTTATTTATTTGACAGAGAGAGAGAGAGAGAGAGAGAGAGAGCTAGTGGGGAGGAGGAGGAGAGGGAGAATCAGGCTACGTGCTCATTGGGTTCCATCCCAGGACCCTGGGATCATGACCTGAGCAGAAGACAGATGTGTAACAGACTGAGTCACCCAGGGGCCCCTTGGGGGACTTTTTTTTTAATTTTTTAAATTTTTTAAAAGATTTTATTTATTTATTAGAGAGAGAGAGAGAGCACAGGCAGGGCGAGGGGCAGAGGGAGAAGCAGACTCCCCGCTGAGTGGAGAGCAAGACATGGGGCTTGATCCCAGGACCCTGAGATCATGACCCAACTGAAGTCAGACAATTAATTGACTGAGCCACACAGGCGCTCCTTTTAATTTTTTTTAAAGATTTTATTTATTTATTTGAGAGAGAGAGAGACAGAGAGAGCACAAGTGGGGGGAAGGGCAGAGAGAAAGAGAAGCAGACTCCCCAGTGAGCAGGTAACCCAATGCAGGGCTCGATCTCAGGACTCTGGGATCATGACCTGAGCCACCCAGGTGCCCCACATTTCTTAAATTTTGTTTTTGTTTGTTTGTTTGTTTGTTTTTAAAGAAATCTCTACACCTAACATGGGGCTTGAACTCATGACCCGGAGATCAAGAGTCTTATGCTTTACTGACTGAAGCAGCCAGGTGCCCTCTTGTCTTTTTGATAATCGTCATTCTAACAGGTGTGAGGTGATATCTTATGGTGATTTTGATTTGCTCTTCTCTTCTCTTCTCTCCTCTCCTCTCTTTTCTCTCCTCCCTTCCTTTCCCTACCCTTCCCTTCTTTTCTCTTTTCTTTTCTTTTCCTAGGCTCCACACCCAGTGTGGGGCTTAAACTCACGACCCTGAGGCCTAGAGTCTCGTGCTCTACATACTGAGTCAACCAGGCACACTGTTTTGTCTTTTTTTTTTTTTAAGTGATGCTGAGTATCTTTTCATATGCCTATTGGCCATCTATGTATCTTCTTTGGCAAAATGCTTATTCAGATCTTCTGCACATTTTTTTAAAAGATTTTATTTATTTATTTGACAGAGAGAGACAGCGAGAGAGGGAACACAAGCAGGGGGAGTGGGAGAGGGAGAAGCAGGCTCCTCACTGAGCAGGGAGCCCAATGCAGGACTCGATCCCAGGACCTTGGGATCATGACCTGAGCCGAAGGCAGTCGTTTAATGACTGAGCCACCCCGGCGCCCCTCTTCTGCACATTTTTAAATCAGATTGTGAGGGGGATTTTTGCTATTGAATTGTATGACTTCTATATTTTGTATATTAACCCTTTATCAGATACATGATTTGCAAATGTTTTCTTCTATTCAGTAGGCCACCTTTTCGTTTTGTTAATGGTTTCCTTTGCTGTGCAGAAGCTTTTAAGTTTGATGTAGTTTCACTTGTTTATTTTTTCTTTGTTGCCTTTGATTTTGGTGTGAGATCCAAAAATTATTGCCAAGACCAATGCCAAAGAGTTTACTATCTATGTTTTCTTTTTTTCTAGAAATTTTATGGCTTTAGGTCTTATGTTCATGCATTTAATCCAATTTGAGTTAATTTTTGTGTAGTCTAGTATAATTGTTCATAGTAGTTTCTTTTTTTAAAATATTTTATTTATTTTTCAGAGGGAGAGAGAGCACAAGCAGGGGGAGCAGCAGGCAGGGGGAGAAGCGGGCTCCCCGCTGAGCAAGGAGCCCAATGTTGGGGCTCAATCCCAGGACCCTGAGATCACAGCCCCAACCGAAAGCAGACACTCAACCAACTGAGCCACCCAGGCGTCCCGTTCATAGTAGTTTCTTATGAGCCTTTGTATTTGTTGTGTTTCCATTTTCATCTGTTTCAAATAGTTTTTGATTTCTCCTTTGATTTCTTCATTGACCCATTGGTTGTTCAGTAGCATGTTGTTTAATCTCTACCTATTCGTGATTTTTCCAGTTTTTCTCTTGTAGTTGATTTCAAGTTTTGTACCACTGTGGTTGGAAAAGATGTTTGATATGATTTCAAACTTCTTCAATTCATTGAGACTTGTTTTGTGAGTTAACATATTATCTATCCTGAAGAATGTTTCCTGTGCACTTGAGAAGAATGTGTATTATACTGCTTTCGGATGGAATGTTCTGTATGTCTCTATTAAGTCTGTCTGGTTTAACGTGTCTTTTTTTTTTTAAGATTTACTTATTTATTTGAGGGAGAGAGCACACATGCAAGTGTGGGTAGGAGTAGAGGGAGAGAAAATCTCTAGCAGACTCCCTGCTGAAAGCAGAGAACGATCTGGGGCCCGGTCCCACCACCCTGAGATCATGATCCAAGCCAAAATCAAGAGTTGGAAACTTAACCAACTAAGCCACCCAGGTGCCCCAAGTTTAATGTGTCTTTTAAGGTTCACACTTCCTTATTGATTTTTCTATCTGGATGATATATCTACTGATGTAAGTGGGGTATTAAAGTCCCCTGCTACTATTTTATTGCTGATAATTTCTTCCTTTAGGTCTGTTCACATTTGCTTTATATATTTAGGTGCTACTATGTTGGGTGCATATTTGCAAATGTTATGTCCTCTTGTTGGATTGACCCACTTATCATTATGTAATGCCTATCTTTGTCTTTTATTACAGTCTTTATTTTAAAGTCTATTTTATTTGATATAAGTCCCCCAACTTTCTTTTTGTTTCCACCCATCTCTTCACTTTCAGTCTGTGTGTGTCCTTACACCCGAAGTGAGTCTCTGGTAGGCAGCATATAGGTCGTTCTTGTTTTTTATCCATTCAGGCACTCTTATGTTTTTTTGATTGGGAATTTAGACCATTTAACATTTAAAGTAATTATTGATAGTTAAGTACTTATTACCATTTTGTTAATTGTTTTCTGGCTCATTTGTAGTTCCTCTTTCTTTCTTTCTTTCTTTCTTCTTTTTTTGCTCTCTTCCCTTGTGTTTTGATGGTTTTCTTTACTGTGATGCTTACATTTCTTTCTTATTATCTTCTGTGTATCTACTATAGGTTTTTGCTTTGTGGTTACCAAGGGGCTCACATATAACAGCTTATATATGTCAGTCTATTTTAAGTTGATAACTAAGTTTGAATGCATACTAAAACTCTGCACTTTTACTACCACTCCCTTAATTTTATGTTTCTGATGTCACATTTTACATCTTTTTATTTTGTGTATTCCTTAATTGATTATTGCAGTTATAGTATTTTTACTACTTTTTTTCTTTTAACCTTCATACTAGCTTCATAAGTGATTAATCCACTACCTTTACTATATCTTTTCTTTTGCCAGTGAGATTTATACCTTCCTAAGTTTTCTTGTTAATAATTAACGCCCTTCTTTTTCAGCTTAATGAAGTCCCTTTAATATTTCTTGTAAGGCTGGTTTGGTGGTGATAAACACCTTTAGCTATTGCTTGTTAGAAAACTTTTCATTGCTCCTTCAATTCTGAATGATTACCTTGCCAGGAAAGTGTTCTTGGTTGGGCATTTTTTTCCTTTCAGAACTTTGAATTTATTGTGGCATTCCCTTCTGACCTGCAAAGTTTCTGCTGAAAAATTTGCTGGTAGACTTATAGGGGTTCCCTTATATGTAACAATTTATTTTTCTCTTGCTGCTTTTATGATTCTCTCTTTAACTTTTGATATTTTCATTATAATGTGTCTGGGTGTGGATCTTTTTGGGTTCATCTTCTTCGAAACTCTCTGGACTTCTTGGATCTGTATGTCTGTTTCTCTTCTCCTTCTGGGAATCCCATAATGTGAATGTTATTTTGCTTGATGTTGTCCCATAGGTCCCTTAAGCTATCGTCACTTAAAAAAAATTTTTTTTTTCTGCTCTGTTTAGGTGAGTTCCACTGCCCTGTTCCACTGTCCTGAATTTCCACTGCCCTGATCACTTTCTGCTTCATCTAGTCTGCTGTAGAACTCCTCTAGTGTATTTTTCAGGTCAGTTATTGTATTCTTCAGCTCTGTGATTTCTGTTTGATACTTTCTTATGTGTTCTATCTCTTTGTTGAAGTTATCTCTATTTCATCCATTCTTCTCATAAGTTCAGTAGCATCTTTATGACAATTACTTTGAACTCTTTATCAGGTAAATTTCTTTTTTTTTAAGATTTTATTTATTTATGTATTTATTTGTTGGAGAGAGAGTGAGCACAAACAGGGGGAGTGGCAGGCAGATGGAGAAGCAGGCTCCCCACTGAGCAAGGAGCCCAGTGTGGGACCCAATCCCAAGGCTCTGAGATCATGACCTGAGCCAAAGGCAGACACTTAACTGACTGAGCCGCCCAGGTATCCCTATCAGGTAAATTTCTTGTCTCCATTTCATTAAGGTTTTTTTTTTTTTTTTTCCCTGAGGTTTCATCTTGTTCTTTTGTTTGGAACATATTCCTTTGTTTCCTCATTTTGTTTGACTCTCTCTCTTTTTTTTTTAAAGATTTTATTTATTTGACTATTCTATATGAGAGAGAGAGCAAGTTCAAGCAGGGGGAGGAGAAGAGGGAGAGGGACAAGCAGACTCTGTGTGCTGAGCGTGGAGCCTGATGCAGGGCTCAATCCCATGACCCTGAGACCACAACCTGAGCCGAAATCAAGAGTTGGATGCTCAACCAACTGAGCCATCCAGGAGCCCCCACTCTGTGTTTGTTTCAATGTATTAGGCAAAACAGCTACCGCCCCCAATTTTGAAGGATGGCCTTATATAGCAGGTGAACCTTATTGTTCAACCTCACCTTAGCTCTTGGTTGTCTCTTGAACCTGATTTATTCTCAATCGGTCCCAGTTGTTGAGGGTGTTCTAAAAGAAGGGATTTCAGTCAACATCTAGTTTCAGGTTGATTGGAAACCGGAGCCTTAGGCAGCAGGTTTAAACCATGCAAATATGTACAGTCCTGTGGGACCCCAATCATAAAGCCTGCCGGCCTCCAGACCAGGGATCTGGAGTTGAGAGTTGCAAGAATTGGGGCTTCAGACAAGTTTATAAGTTCCTTTCTGGGAGGTACCAGCAAACTATAGCAGGGCTGAGGAGAACACACATATGGCGTTCCCTGGCCTATCTTTCCTGAGAGCTCCTCCCTAGCATCTAGATATGTGGCAAACCTGAATTCTACCCCCCAAGCTAAAGCTCCAATCAAGTAACTAGGCCTTTAAAAAAAAAAACATTTTATTTTTTAAGTAATTTCTACACCCGGTGTGGGGCTTGAAGTCACAACCCTGAGATCAAGAGTCACTTGCTCCACCAATTGAGCCAGCCAGGCACCCTGTAAATAGGCCTTTTTAACAGAAAGACTGGGGATGTGTTTCAGTCTGCTATGTGTAGTACCCAAGGGGTGGCATCATGTCAAGAATTGTCTCTCTCTCTCTCTCTTTTTTTTTAAAAGATTGATTTATTTATTTTAGAGAGAGAGAGAGATTGAGGGAGAGCATGAGCAGGAGGGGCAGAGGGAGAGGGAGAGAGAATCTGAAGTAGACTCCGTGCTGAGCATGGAGCCTGATATGGGGCCCTATCTCACGACCCTGAGATCATGACCTGAGCTGAAACCAAGAGTCAAACACTTAACTAACTGCACCACCCAGGTGCCCCAAGAATTGTCTCTTTGACTGTTATAGTCCCATGGGATCCAGGAATGCATGTGCCCCCACCACCACAGCCACCAGAGCCAGATGATAAGGAGCATCCCCAGTGTGGACTGCATGTGCCTGCCAGTTTTCAGAGGGAACTGGGAGAGCATATGGTTGGGGCATGACCACAAGCATTATCAAGACAGGGAGAGTACAAAAATGGTGCCTGTCAGCATGTAAGGCCCCAGAGAGAGTCCCAACCGAACTCTGCTCCTCTGGCAGATGCTTTAAGATTAACAAATCAATCTCCTTCACACATAGTCTAAGTGCTTTTCAAACTGCTGTTTTTGTGCTTGTCCTTGAGCACAAGCCCTTTAAGAGAAGTATCTCAGTTCCCTATAGGCCTTTGAGTCTTCTGGACCTAAACTGCATTGATTTTCAAAGCCAGACATCTTGGGAATTTGTCTCTCTGTTGCAAGCCTCAAGGGTTGGGGTGCCTGATGTGGGACATAAACCCCGTGTGTCTCAGGGAGAAGCTCCAGGTTTGTGAGATCTGTTCTGATTGTGGAGGTGGGGATTTCGGCAAAACTGCATTCTTGCCTCTCCTACCCTTCTCAATGTGGCCTTTTTACTGTTTGCTGTAAATAAGCTATTTAGCTAGTTTTCAGGTCTTTTTCAGAGGGAATTATTTCATATGTAGCTATAGATTTGGTGTGTCCACAAGAGGAAGGGAGTTCAAGAACTTCTTGTGATGTCATCTTGCTACAATTTCTTTACTACAAATTGTTACATGGATGATATTTCTTTTTTTAAAAAAATTATAGTTGACACACAATGTTAAAACATTAGTTTTAGGTGTACAACATAGTGATTGGACAAGTCTACACTCTACTATGCTCACAAGTGGAGCTACCACCTGTCACATACAACACTGTTACAATACTATTGACTATATTCCCTATGCTGTGTCTTTCATCCCCATGACTTACTCAGTCCACAACCAGAAGCCTGTATCCCCCTACTCCTCTTCACCAATTTTGCCCGTCTTTCTGGCAACCATCAGTTTGATCTCTGTATTTATAGGCTGTTTCTGCCTTTTTTTTTTAAGATTTTATTTATTTACCTGAGAGAGAGAGAGAGAGAGAGAGCAAGAGAGAGAGAGCCACCCAGGTGCTCCTTTTTTTAAAGTTTTTATTTAAATTCCAGTTAGTTAACATATAGTCTTATATTAGTTTCAGATGTACAGTATAGTAATTCAGCATTTCCATACATCACCCTGTGCTCATCACAAGTACACTCCTTAATCCCATTACCTACATCACCCATTCCCCCACCCACCTCCTCCTTGATAACCATCAGTTTGTTTTCTCATAGTTAAGAGTCTGTTTCTTGGCTTGTCTCTCCCTCTCTCTCTTTTTTTACCCCATTTGTTTGTTTGCTTTGTTTCTTAAATTCCACATATGGGTGAAATCATATGGTATTTGTTTTTCTCTGACTGATATATTTCACTTAGTATGATACTCTCTAGTTCCATCCAGGTCATTGCCAATGACAAGGTTTCATTCTTTTTATGGGTGAGTAATATTCCATTGTATATATATTCCACATACTCTCAATTTTCTATAATGTATACATATTATTTTTATTTTAAAAAGAAGTAATCTTAAAAGAGGTATTACCTTTTCAATTAGAAAGTTAAAAAGAATATGAGTCAAACACATATTTAATTTAAATTGCTTTGTCTAAGTCTGTCTTGCTAAGCCAACAGTTGGGAGACACCCGATAAGAAAATGAGAGTCAGTTGGTAGGGATAATATTTGGATTGTGGAGAAATGGCTGGTGCAAGGTGGGGGTGTGGGAATCTGTTTTTGTAAAGGGGACTCTAGGCTGTGGAAGGTAGAGGATGTTAGGAAAATAAAAGATGGGACACTCAAATTTTCATAGGCAAGTGAATCGGGAAAAAATGCTCCGGATACAGCGCAGAGCAAGTGAACAATACAGCATTTCTGGGATGCAAGGGAAGAAAAGAAGAATGTCTGGGGGTTGGTGCCTAAGATAACTTACCCAGCAGTTTTTCTGGGAGTGCTCACCAGGGCTGGCTAGGTCTTTCTTCATGAAGTGAAGAGTGAGAATCTGGGCTGGAAATGCCAGCAGATCATTTTACCTTTCAGAAATCAAATTTCCACTTTTTTTTTTTTTTTTAAGTAGGCTCTATGCCCAATGTGGGGCTTGAATTCACAACCCCAAGATCAAGAGTCGCATGCTCCACCGACTGAGTGAACCAGGAGCCCCTCAAATTTCTACTATTATTTTGAGTTTTAGAAGAGTGATGTGCTTAATATCACCTAAGCCTCTGGGGCTTCTTAATGTGCAACGTTTTACTCTTAAGGAGGACCTTTGATCTCAGATAGTGGTATAATGTAGAGAAAAAGGGACAGAAGCATGCATAAAAAACATTAGCACAGATATATATGTGCATTTCTCTCCTCTAGCACAGATGTAACTCCAGTCAATTAGCAGTTGTGATACACATTCCTTAAAAGAAACAGCTGATTCAATAATTGGAAACACGAACTTTATCAATAAATATCATATATTTTTGGTGTTCAATTTTCTTCTTCATTAAGCTGAGTTAACCATGTTAATATCTGAAGAGTAGAGTTTAGAAGATAAAAAAAGAACAGTATGGTGGGGTTCAGGGCTGCCCACCCCAAAATATGCCACTTTGGCACATGGATTATTTTGAGCTGAGGACAAACAAGGCCCTGTAGACAGGAAGATCTTTTTACCTCTCCTTTAGCTGCCTAAAATAATTTAGATGGGGGCCTCCACTTTGACTTCAACCTTCCTAGTTGTGTTGTTGAAAACCAATAAAAAATCTTTAATAAATCTAGTACTCTTATGTGGCAAATAGATACATTTATGTTATACAATCAGCCTCTCAGCTTTTAATTCTTTATGTGATATTAGACATTCAATCATCTGAGCTCAGAGCTGTAATTATGGGAAAATTTACAAAATATCCTAGAACATTATCTGTCAGAGAGATTAAGAAGTCACTGAAGAAACTTTCCCTGTATAAGAAGACTGAAAACTGAAAAACGTGTAAGGATATAATTTTTAGAAATTAAAACCAGTATTTCTTTACCGATCAATTTAGATGTTTGCTTCTAGAGGCTAACAGTCTGGCAGTTAGTAGACCACTGTGAAATTCTGATTATATACTGTACTAAGATGATTATAAACCATGTTGATTTTTTTTAAATTTATCAAAATGAGATAGTGTTTAAAGTTATGAGTATACTTCATCTATAGAGGAAGTCACTCAGAAAGAGTTTGTAGTAAGAAGAGGACCAAGGACAAAATCTTGGAGAATAATACAGTTTAAGCAGAGGGTAGATCAGAAAATCTTTTTTTTTTTTTATTTCTAGAGAGTCGGAGGAAGGGCCGAGGGAGAGGAGAGAGAGAATCTCAGGCAGGCGCCACACTTAGCTCAGAGCCTGACAAAGGGCTGAATCTCAAAACCCTGAGATCATGACCTGAGCCGAAATCAAGAATCCAACGCTTAACCAACTGAGCCACCCAGATGCCCCAGATCAAAAGATCTTAATGGTAGAATTCAAGAATGGTGGTATCACTCTAAAGTTTATGTTTCTGTGGTGCCTGGGTGGCTCAGTCATTTAAGTGACTGCCTTTGGCTCAGGTCGTGATCTCAGGGTCCCTGCGTCAGGCTCCCTGCTCAGTGGGGAGTCTGCTTCTCCCTCTGTCCATGCACCCCCCCTACCCGTGTGCTCTCTCTCTCTCTCAAATAACTAAATAAAATTAAAAAAAAAGATTATGTGTCTATTTTTGGAGCGTGGTAGTGGGTTAGGAGAGAAGAGGACTTCCTTTTTTTTTTAAGTAGTCTCCACTCCCAACATGGGACTCCAACTTAAGATCTTGAGAGATCAAGAGTTGTATGCTTTACCGACTGAGCCAGCCAGGTGCCCCGAGGACTTTTTTCTTTATAAATTTCTGTTTGTCCAGATGTTTAGTAAAACTGCATCTATATATTATTTGTGTACTTTAATATTACTTTAAGGTAAAAATGAGAATATAGGACAAAATGAAATAATGAAACTTCACAAGTTGTAGAGAATGTAAGGATATGGTTACTAGACCCTGAGAGGTTGTTAAACTGTGAGATGACTCTGTGCTAAGCCTGTCAGGCTGCTTGCCACCCAAGAGCCCACAATGAACTGTTTGTTAACTGAATGGTGTTTGGCAACTTCCTAAAAGGGCGGAGGCAACCTTGGTCCCTTCTGTGGCCCACGTGGAGTCTGTCTTCCTGGAGTATCTTGCTGAAAAATGATATATGGTCTACAGTCTCACCAAACTTGACAGTCACTGTCTGCTTTTCTGATTTGTGGAGAAGATCATCTATCCCTTGCAGAAGAGACTTAGGATATATGTTTTGAAGTGTTAGGCCAAAAGATGAAGTACTTAGGAATAAAAACAGCATTCTCACCAGTGTTTTCAGTATAAGGTTGTCAATGGGAAGGAAGAAGAATGATATGGTATGAAGATGCTTTGGTGCACAGAATTAATCATATCTTTGGATAATGCAAATTGGTATGTAGGCTAGGGGTAGAGCATATCTCTAAAGGACTAGAGGAACACAAATTTTCCCAGAAATATGCCAAATTGATCAAGAGGGCTGTAAGTGAAATACTGAAGGACGGGGGTGAAAACCCAGATAACGTTAAATCTGTCTATGATGAAAGGCACCTAAATTAACACTGAATAACAAAACAGAAATCCAAAGTCTTCAAGTTATCAAAACAAGATGGTATATGAACGTAGATGACATCACTCTATCCTCTTCTTGGCTACTTCTTGCAAATCACTCTGCAATTGCTTAGCTGATTTTTGTGGCTTCAGGCTTGAGGTCTTCCATAGTCAATGAGGCAAAGCTCAGAAGTCAGAGCTGGGAATGAAGGCGGCTGGCAAGCTTCCCAAAAAGGGCCCAGAGGGTGGCAGTACTTAAGTATGACCGCCACAGAAACCTGTTCTCAGGTTCTAGGTATAGATTATGCCACTGGTACAATCAAACACATAAGATGCCACTGCAAAACCCCAAACACCAATTTATTAATTTACTAATGCAAAATTTGGGGAACAGGGGAAATTTTCCTTTCCAGTGGCCTGAACATTTATAAGTGCCATAAAAGATAACACCTTCCTCATATAACTATCCTTGGTAAGTAGGAGGCTGAATTATTAATCAAAGGGTGATCGACCTAGAATAGGTCCAAGAAAAAGGTAAACATTAATCTTGAGGGATGCAGGAAATCATAAAGTCTGATTAACAATTTGTGACCCTACAAAAAAGAATTTCTATAACTATATTCACTAAGTTAAGAATTTCTTTCTGGAATTTCAGACTGGAGGATGCTAGAGAATCACTGCCTTGTTATTTTCATGGTATATCTAATCAGTAGATTATTAGGCAGCCATTACAAGTTTAGCTGTGAAGATTATGCAACACAGGAAATGTTATGGCATAGTATCTGATGAAAAAAGTAGGAAATGCAATTATATTTTATACTCTAATTTCATTGTTTAAAAACAAACAACATAAGGGGTAAAACTGATATAAATGAAACATATCAAAATACTCACAGTGGTTGTATTAGAAGGTTGTCTTAATGAATAATTTGTCTTTATTTTCATTGCTTTTCAAATTGAATACGTTTTTATAATTATTTAAAAAAATATAGCTGGATTGTATATAGTGACTACTGCTTTTCTCTTTCCAAGTCTCCCAAGAATCTGCTTGGAGTCAGTAAATAATCATCCAGGCTCATGGCACTTTTTTTTTCTTCTGATAGATCTGGTTATTATACTAGATTAGCAAAATGATATAGACACAGTATATCCTGATTTCAGCACAGCATTTGATATATCTTTGCTCTTGATCATGATTGTTTGGATTATACAGTAACAGAAGTCTTCTCAGATTTGCTCACATAAAATGTGCATCTAGGGGAACCAAGAGCATTGTGTATAACCCAAGGGAGGAAGTTCAGCTGAGGACAGAAGTCCTTACTGCTTTATCATCAAGAACCGAGGCAGATACCATCTGCAGCTTGTCAAGACCATGTGGTCTCTGGTCCCTGGTTCTTTCTATACATCTGCTTCCTTCTCTGTCTCCCCCTTCACACTCAAGCCCATGTTCTCATCTTCTCTGATCTACATGGTGCAAAAAGGCTGCTCCATCCTATAACCAAATTTCCCCATAGCTCCAGCCCTCTGGCCAACCTCTTACAGACCCAGTGTTCCAATTTCCGTTCCCAGGAGAAAAAGTCCAATTGATCAGCTTGGGTCACGTGTCCACCCTGGACTTGGTCATGGCAATGGAGGTGGGGTCATGTAATGTAAATTTGGCTGCAAAGGGGCCACCCTTGATAGTGGGGAGAGTTCAGAGAAGGGGGTTGTGGCTTGGCAAACAATTCAAAAGGTATTTATTACCTAGGTTTCTCGTAAGTCCTCAGAGTCAAGGTAGAAAAACAGAAGTTGGTTGAATAGATAGATTTCTAACCAACAGGAGTTGGTTGGAAGAAGATAGATCGCAACTGGTTAAATGACCCACAAATGATAAATCAGTGACATCCTGCCAGAAGTTTCTGGAGGGAGTGGCTTTCAGATCTCACAAGTGGATCTCCATTAGCATCCAGTAAGTCTCTGTGGCGGCTCTGTCCTGATCAACACTTTTTATCAAAGTCTTGGTTTCTCTGGGCCTAGTGAATCTGTGCTTCCACTTTCCCTAATATCCTAAGTCTTCTCTATCTCCACCCCGTCCACGCTGTCAGCTGATGACAGACATCTTAACTGGCTGAGAAAAAAAGGATTTAGAACTAATTATCTGTTTATCACCAAACCTATCTACTGGCCTATATCTGACTCTTATAATCTTCTTTCCCTCTTTTTTTTTTTTTTTTTAAGATTCTACTTATTTATTAGAGAGAGAGAACATGGTGGGGGAGTGGGAGAGGGAGAAGCAAACTCGCCGCTGAGCAGGGAGCCCAGTGCAGGGCTTGATCCCAGGATCCTGAGATCATGACCCGAGCAGAAGGCAAACACTCAACCAACTGAGCCACCCAGACATCCCTCTTCTTTCCCTCTTATATAGCAGATGAACTGTCTCTACTTGATATTGTGCATTGGATCCCATTTCTTCTCATTTACTTAAGAACTTGCCTTCTGATGACACAAAGAAATGGAAAGACATTCCATGCTCATGGATTGGGAGAACAAATATTGTCAAAATGTCTATACTACCCAAACCATTCTACAGATTTAATGCAATCCTTATGAAAATACCAAAGCATTTTTCACAGAACTAGAACAAACAATCCTAAAATGTGTATGGAACCCTAAAAGACCTCAAATAGCCAAAGTAATCTTGAAAAAGAAAAGCAAAGCTGGAGGTTCCACAATTCCTGACTTCAAGTTATATTACAAAGCTGTAGTCATCAAAACCATATGGAACTGGCACAAAAATAGACACATATAGATCAATGGAACAGAATAGAAAACTCAGAAATAAACCCACAATTATATGGTCAATTAATCTTTGACAGAGCAGGAAAGAAAAACCAATGGGAAAAAGACAGTCTCTTCAAGAAATAGTGTTGGAAAAACTGGTCAGCTACATTCAAACAAATGAAACTGGCCCACTTTCTTACACCATACACAAAAATAAATTCAAAATGGATTAAAGACCTAAATGGGAGACCTGAGACCATAAAAACCCTAGAAAAGAGCACAGCTAGTAATGTCCCTGACATTGGCTGTAGCAAAGTTTTTCTAGATACGTCTCCTGAGGTGAGGGGAATAAAAGCAAAAATAACCCACTGGGACCCCAGCAAAATAAAAAGCTTTTGCACAGTGAAGGAAAGAGTCAACAAAACCAAAAGACAACCTACTGAATGGGAGAAGATATTTGCAAATGACATACCTGATAAAAGGTTAGTGTCCAAAATATATAAAGAACTGATACTACTCAACACCCCAAAACCAAATAATCCAGTTTAAAGTGGGCAGAAGAAATACGCAGACATTTCTCCAAAGACACCCACATGGTCAACAGACACATGAAAAGATGCTCAATAGCACTCATCATCAGGGAAATGCAAATCAAGACTACAGTAAGCTACTGTAGGAGGGCTAAAATAAAAAACACAAGAAACAACAAGTGCTGGTGAGCATGTGGAGAAAAAGGAATCTTTGTGCACTGTTGGTGGGAATGCAAATTGGTATAGCCCTGTGGGAAACAGTATGGAGGGTCCTCAAAAAATTAAAAATAGAACAACCCTATGATCCAGTAATCACACTCCTGGGTATTTACCCCCAAAATACAAAAGCACTAATTAAAAGGGATAAATGCACCACTGTGTTTATAGCAGCATTAATTACAAGAGCCAAAGTATGGAAGTAGCCCAAGTGTCCATCGATAGATGAATGGATAAAGAAAATGTGATATATATATATATATATATATATATATATATATATATACCCAATGGATATTATTCAGCCAGAAAAAAGAATGAACTCTTGCCATTCACAACAACACGGATGGAGCTAGAGAGTATAAATTCTAAGTAAAATAAATCATTCAGAGAAAGACAAATACCATATGATTTCACTTATATATGCAATTGAAGAAACAAAACAAATGAGCAAAGGAAAAAAAAGAGGGAGACAAACCAAGAAACAGACTCTTAACGATAGAGAACAAAGTGATGATTACCAGAGGGGAGAGTGGTGGGGAGATGGGTAAAATAGGTGATGGGGGTTAAGGAGTGCACTTGTTGTGATGAACACTGGGTACTGCATGAAAATGTTGAATCACTATACTGCATCCTGACACTAACATAACACTGTATGTTATCTATATTGGAATAATATAGAAAAAGAACTTATTTTCTGCAATTATCTCCCCCCTTCCACCTACATCACCAGTTTTTATCTTTCTACTGGATCATTACCATCATCATACAACCATGGTGTGATACTAAAGAAAAAAATCAGCCCTCACACATAGAGCTATATGTCACTTAGTCTGCCAGGTGGCCATAAACTATCAGCAGATCAAAAAACTCTTGTTTTAGTCCTCTTGAGCAAATACTGTTATCTACTTTGAGAAATGTTTTAGTAACCTTACAAATAGCTTTCCAAATTTGTTAAACTATGGTCAACACAAAAGAATGTTATGTAATGTACTTGTCCATTGGGGTCTTCCAAGATTTGAGTCTAGTTGTTAGTCTACAAGCAATGAAATGAGTCTTGAGGAGAATCAGTATTCCTCTGCAAAGCAACCATTTCAGGATAGGTCATTACAAGGTCTTCAGGCAAGAGGAGAGGCTACTCTCCAAACAGTAGATGTTCCCCACCTAATTTTCAGTTCCACTCTTTCCACCAATACCTTAACTCGAACATAAGAGAACATGCAATTTAATTCAATTTGCTTTGTAATTCATCCACTTTCATGATCAGATTTTGTTTGTTTCAGAAATGTTGACCCTGTGGCTATATCAAGTAAGGATTATTTTTTTCCCCAGGCAGGTAAGAAACTTTCTGTTTCTTACCCAGACTTTGAAGTGGGAATTCCAAACCTTGAGCTTATCATTTTCTTTCTGTAAGTTCTCCAGTATAATTTGATATAGCCAAACCACTCCACAGTCCTTGTACCCTTTATTTCTTCTACGTTATCTTATTGCAGCAATTTCTTGGTCATCCAAGGTGATAATAAATTAGCCATTTGCCACTGTATGCTGTAAGCTACCAATGCTATTATCATTGGCAATGGAGTCCTTTAAATCTAATGGGATCAGAGAAGCAATTCTGAGCCCTAAAGTTCTGCAAGTCTTGGAAACCCTTTCTATTACTAATCACTGACTGTAGTGAGGAGAGCAAAGCCAGTGCAAGTATTCTGGAACAAAGAGATTTAATGTAGGAACCGAGGGTTAGTTGACTGTAGCAGAAGCTGGAGGCGTGAAGGGCTGGGCGCTGCAGGTGAAGGATTAGAGAACATTCACTGATCGATTGAAGCGTTGGAGCAGATGAAGAAACCAGAATCCATGGAGAAATACAAGATGCCAGAACTTGTAGAGGACTTGGAGAAGCTGCCATTTATGGCCCCCTTGACTACAAGGGAGGAGCTTGCACAGAAGTCTGAGAAGCCATTGTGTTTTGCCGCCATCAGTGCAAAGCAAGAGCTTGTGGTGAGATATGAGAGGGTGGAAACTGCCAGTGTCCTGGGAGAAGAGAAGTCTGTGAAGCTGCCACAACCTTCTGAGAGTGAAAGCTTCTTTTCTCTGCCTTTCCCATCTACTGTGAGTACCTCTCTTTGGCCAACTCTAACTCAGAACCATAAAGGACAGGGGATTCTGGGAGATGTGCCTAGCTTCTCTTTTGCAATGCAGATAGTACAAGGGGGTGGTAGTAAGGCAAAGTTGACAACAAACAATCCAGCATAGTTAGAATACTTTTGATTTTGAGAAATAAACTGGCAAGTTAAACTGACTTAAATGATAACGTGAATTTATTGAGTCAGGTAACTAAGTCTAGAGGTAGGGATAGCTGTCAGTAGAAATTGATCTGGCAGCACAAAGCACATGAGCAGGACCTGGTATCCAGTCCCCCGATCCTTGTCAACTCTTCATTGCTCTTTGATACCTATCTTTACAGGCATCTTTTTGTTGGAGAATGGAGGTCAGTGGTTATTACCTCAGCTACATACTTTTCCGATTATGAATGAGTAGTGGGGAGGAGAGTATTTCTTCCCTCAAATGTCAAAAGGAAGTTCTTAAAAATAATTGGATGACTTAGGCTCTATGCCCTTCCCAAACCAGTGATGTGACCAAGGATAATGGGGATGATGGATTCATTCTGATTAGCTGACTTGAGAAGGGAAAACCGATGTTAGGGAGCTCCAACCCCAAATGTCTACTACAGTAGCCAAAACATCAAGGACATGAACCAGTGAAATAGAATAAACCCCTCCTCTTATGGCCAGAGGGACTTTTGATTATGTGTCACTACTTTTTTTTTTTAAGATTTTATTTATTTATTTATTTATTTGAGAGAGAGAGCACAAGCAAGGAAAGCGGAAGGGGGAGAAGCAGGCTTCCTGCTAAGCAGGGAGCCTGATGCGGGGCTCGATCCCAGGACTCTGGGATCATGACCTGAGCTGAAGGCAGACGCTTAACAACTGAGCCACCCAGGTGCCCTATGTGTTACTACTTTTAAAAAGTGGGACTTTTGAGCAATTGTACTGAACCTGAGCACCTGAGAACTCTCAGCCCTGGTGTAAAGAAGCAATTAGTCTCATGCAGCTTGTATGGGATGAGGAATATCAAATAACTCAGAGCCACTGCAACAAAGGATAAGGCCCCAAATAGCCCCCAAACAAGAGATATGTTCAACTTTTTCTTTTTTTGAGGTTTTCAATAGTTCTTAGTTGAACCTTAATCTGAAAACTTGAATTTTTCCAATTATGTTCTTTTTCAGTATTCTCTTGAACTGTAACTTCTACAAACTAAGTAGGGCAATTATAAAATTAGCAGCTAAAACAACCTTCAAGCTTCAGCCTTGGTGCCTGGGAAAAGAGAGAAGTCTGGAGTATCCAAAATGCCAGAACTCAGTTCAAGTCAAAATATTGTTACTTATTGGGGCATCTGGTAGGCTCAGTTGGAAGAGCATGTGACTCTTCCTCCCAGGGTTGTGAGTTCAGGCCCCATGTTGGGTGTAGCGATTACCAAAAACAAAAAACAAAAAACAAAAAAACAAAAAAAACCTGAAAAGAATATTGTACTTATTGCAGTGCCTGATGCAGGATTATGAAAAGGCTCTGGATAAAACCTAACGGCAGCAACTAACCAGAATTTCATCCCAGAGCTGCAGAAAGGGGGAGAAAAAGAAGAAAAAAATACTGAATTTAATGAAAATGCTGGTCTTATTCTTTATTGTGAATGTTATCAGTAATAATCCAATTCTTATTTTTAATGATCTCTTATTGTTAGAGCATGTTTTTCTTTCTTTTGTTTTTTAAACTTTATTTTAAATCTAGTAGAGTTAACACACAGTGTTTTATTAGTTTCAGGTGTACAATACAGTGATTCAACAATTCTATACATTACTCAGTGCTCATCACAATAAATGTACTCTTAATCCCCTTCATCTATGTCACCAATTCCCCCCCGCCACCTCCCTTCTGGTAACCATCACTTTGTTCTCTATAGTTACGAGTCTGTTTCTTGGTTTGTCTCTTTTTTTCCCCTTTGTTCATTTGTTTCTTAAATTGCACATGAGTGAAAATCATATGGTATGGGTCTTTCTCTGACTTATTTTGCTTAGCATTATACTCTCTAGCTCCATCCATGTTGTTAGAAATGACAAGCTTTCACACTTTTTTATGGCTAATATTCCACATATATTAAAAATATATTTATAAAAATATATATATATCACATATTCTTTATCCATTCATCTGTCAGTTGATAGACACTTGGGCTGCTTCCATATTTTGGCTATTGTAAGTAATGAAAATAATGCTGCTATAAACATAGGGGTGTATTTATCTTTTCAAATTAGTGTTTTCATATTCTTTGGGTAAATACTCAGTAGTGGAATTACCAAATCCCATGGTAGTTCTATTTTTAACTTTTTAAGGAACTCCATAATGTTTCCTACAAGGGCTGCACCAGTTTGCATTCCCACCAACAGTGCACAAGGACTACTTTTTCTCCACATCCTCACCAACACTTGTTGCTTGTGTTTTTTATTTTAGCCCTTCTGATAGGTATGAGGTGATACCTCATCGTGGTTTTGATTTGCATTTCCCTGCCAATAAGTGATGTTGAACACTTTTAGAGCATGTTTTTCTTTTTTGAAAACATCATTCCCCCCCAAAAAAAGTCATATGATCACATGTAAATAACACCGTTTGTAGATTTGCCTCTTGCCAGAAGAAATCAACCATGAGAGACCTCATGACAGAAGCCTTCTAATTCATCTCCCTGATACCCTCCCTCAGTCCACTGTCTATACAACATCCAGAATGATGTGGATTATTCTGGCCACTTAACATTTAAATCAGGTCATGTTTTCCCCTGGCTCAAAACCTCCAATAGTTTCTCCTCACATTTAAAATAAAAGCAAAATGCGGGACGCCAGGGTGGCTCAGTCCATTAAGCATCTCCCTTCAGCTCGGGTATGATCCCAGGGTCCTGGAATCGAGCCCCGTATTGGGATTCCTGCTCAGTTGGAGAGTCTGCTTCTCCCTCTGCCTGCCACTCCCCCTGCTTATTTTCTCTGACAAATAAATAAATAAAATCTTAAAAAAGAAGATAAAAGCAAAATGCTAACAGCAGCTTACAAGGCCCTGGGTGAACTCGTTACTGGATACCTCACAGGTATTACCTATTACATTTTCTCCCCTTCACTCTATTCAGCTACACTGGCCTCCATCATTCATAAAAGTGTCAAGACACCCTTGTATTTTGTGTAGTCTTCCCTAAGCTATGTGTAGAACGCCTTGAGGGTTCTACTCCAAAACTTACCTCCTTGAAGAGCTTCTCAGACTACGCTACCTAAAATAGCACATATTCTAGCTCTAGCACCTTACTCATTATTTTTATTACAATCACGATCTATCACACATTTAGTCTATTGTTTCTCCTACTAGAATGTCAGCTCCTTGAGATTAAAGACCTTACTGTTTTGGTCAGTTATATTCCCAGCACCAGAAATGTACCTGTGCCATGTGTTGCATGGTTGAATGTGAATATATCTAACTAGGAATAACACCACTATTTATGTTCTCCGAAGCATTTAGATGAGTCAAGACGTATTTTGGAAGTAGGAGTTGGTAATTTATTGGATGTGAGGGGTTTGGGAGGGGGTGATACAAAGGACTCCCTGACTTTTGCCAGGAGCACATGGGTGAGTGGAGATGTCATTTACTGAGAAGAGGAAGACTAAAGAAGTTGGTATGTAGGGAAGGTGGAGTTCAGTTTTGGACATTTAAAGGTTGAGATACTTGTGGGTTATCCAAGTGGAGACATTATGTAGCAGTTGGATATGTATGTCTGGAGTGAGATGACTAAATTTACTTATTGTTGAAATCCTTGAGCTAGGTTTCCTTTAACTGAGTCTAAAGGCACCCTGTTGACATCTCTTGTGGATAAGCATAACTCAAGAGTCTACAATAGATTTGCTGAAGTAAAATCTGAAAGTTCACAGTGGTGGGGCCTCTGTTTTCTCTAGGTGAAGGGAGAGCTTCCTGACAACCACGACTGGCGATAGAGGATTTTCAGAACTGGTTACTTCACCTAAAATCACAAGCTAATTCTTCAACAAAATGCTTGAATCTTACTGAGGGTGTTTTGCGAGTAAATGGCTGTTTAACATAGTGTAGAAGAAGCACAAGTATGCGTACGTTGGATAGGAAATGGGTTCTTCCTGTTTCTTCTGGATAGTTTATTCTAGGTTGCTGAATGGAATGCATGTTCCATAAAAATGTGAGCATAGGATATGCTTGCCCCATCTATAGGGTGTATTTAGCAGATTAAAACTGTGAGTCTTATTTGCGTACATCTTGTTCTGGGTAAAAGTGATTCCAGTTTAAAATTCAAACAAACTCGTTTGCCCTTTTACAAGTACTTTTTTTTTCTGCAGTTATTGCTTCACAAAGGTGGAATTCAAGGAGGATCCAGTATTTCAGTGTGTTATCTGAAATGCACTGGGAACCTGAGGCAATGGAATATTTGATGTCACGGACAGTGAGAGGAAATACTGATTCCTTACAATGGTTGGAGCCAGGCTTCAATATAGTCTTCAGCCACTTAAACACTACATTTTTTTAAAAAGATTTATTTATTTGAGAGAGTGAGAGAGCGAGCATGAGAGTAGGGTGAGGGGCAGAGGGAGAAGCAGACTCCCTGCTGAGCCAGGAGCCGTATGCCTGACTCGATCCCAGGACTCTGAGATCATGACCTGAGCCGAAGGCAGACGCCTAACAAACTGAGCCACCCAGGCGCCCTAAACACTACATTCTTAGGAACGTGCAGTAAGTTTTTTTCCTTTTAAAGGAATTTCATGCATTGGCAAGTGTTTTTTTTTTTTTTAAGATTTTATTTATTTATTTATTTGACGTAGAGAGACACAGCGAGAGAGGGACCACAAGCAGGGGGAGTGGGAGCGGGAGAAGCAGGCTCCCTACAGAGCAAGGAGCCCGATGCGGGACTTGATCCCAGGACCCTGGGATCATGACCTGAGCCATAGGCAGATGCTTAACCGACTGAGCCACCCAGGCGTCCCACAACTGCTATTTAGGATAACAGAAGTAAGGGGGCACCTGGGTGGACCAGTCAGTTAAGTGTCTGACTTAAGCTCAGGTCATGATCTCGGGATCCTGGGACAGAGCCCTGTGTCAGCCTCCCCGCTCACCAGGGAGTCTGCTTCTCTCTCTCCCTCTTCCCCTCCTCCTGCTGGTGCTCCCCCCCCAAATAAATAAAAATTAAAAAAAATAACAGAAGCATGCATAAAAGGCTATGAGACTGGCTAATTAAATCTGCCTCAGAGAGTCTGGGAAGGCTTCACAGAAGTAGTAACATTTGATTGGGTTTTCGAACGATGAATAGAAGTTTACTAGGTAGATGAGCAATGTGAAAAGAATTAAGGTTGAAGTTAAGTGAGTTCTAAGAGGAATGCTGGGTCAATGTAGGAGCATAGAATGCAGACATTAGGACCATAAGTAAGGATATAAGTGATAGGTATTATACATGCTCACATAGCATATCGTAACGGTGCTAGCTTTAAAATCATTCCTAGGTTTTCTGGAATTTTCAATATAAATTCCAAGAAATCCAGAAGTTACTGGGCTACATGTGAATTAAAATGAACCTTTGGGGAAAGCCCAATACCCAAAGGTGGGCATGTCTAAAGCTGTCTTTTTTTTTTTAAAGATTTTATTTACTTCTTTGACAGAGAGCGAGTGAGCATGAGTAGGCAGAGGGGTAGACAGAGAGGGAGAAGCAGGCTCCCCGCTGAGCAGAGAGTTAGATGTGGGACTTGATCCCAGGACCCTGAGAGCATGACCTGAGCTGAAGGCAGACGCTTAACTGAGCCACCCAGGCGTCCCTAAAGCCATCTTAAAAGCAAAATAATGCTCACTCTCTTTAAGATTTGTTTGGCGGGGGGCGTCAGGGGACGGGCAGAGGGAGAGAAAGTGAATCTTAAGCAGGCTCCCCGCTGAGCCCAGAGCCTCATGCTGGGGTAGATCTCAAGACCCTGAGATTGTGACCTGAGCAGAAACCAAGAGTCCCACACTCAAGGGACTGAGCCACCAGGTGCCCCAAGAATGCTCTCTTGAAGACATAAAATATTTGAGACCTCCTAGTTGCCTCTAAATTGGAATACTGGTTTGATCCCAATACACACTTTCTCCTAGGCTACTGTTTTGACAGGTGGACACATACCTAAGTCACTACCGCTTGATCTAAGATATGTTCTTGGCATTGCCTGTGTTAAGAGCCCGGCTAAGATTTTTTTTTTTTTTAAAGATTTATTCGACAGAAAGAACAAGAGAGCACAAGCAGGGGGAGCAGCAGGCAGAGGGAGAGGGAGAGGGAGAGGGAGAAGCAGGCTCCCCGCTGAGCAGAGTCCTATGCAGGGCTTGATCCCAGGACTCTGGGATCTTGACCTGAGCGGAAGACAGACGCTTAACCAACCGAGCCACCCATGCGCCCCAGAGCTCGGTTAAGATTTTAAAACATTTTCAGAATCTGATCAGTATTCTTGAATTTTAATTATTCTCTAATGCAAATTCTGCTAGCTTAATAAAAAATTAGGTATTTTTAATCATCGAGATTTTTTGATAACGTCCAATTAATACATTTATTTAATTACATAGTGAAAAAATATTTATTCCTCAGAGTTCTTTGCTATATTTTGCACTAGTCTTTGTTTCCCCGGTGCCTGTACGTACTAAACCAGCAAATAATTACTTCTTGACTAAGGAAGTACCTAAAGTGAAATACCTTCACTTTCTTCGAGATGTACTGCAGGAAGCTGCAAATCTCAAAGCCGGAATAAGCCAGTTCTCAGCCACGACATTCGGGATTTTTAATAGGTCTATTAAAGAAGTTTACTGTTACCCTGCATGAAACGCTTAGCGGTTCTTTTAAAAAACCAAACCCGTAACACAACAAGCTCAGAAACTTTGTAAAGATGATTCACAGCATGTATATATTCTACTTAATATCCAGACTAAAAAACATGAAATTAAATGAACCTCTTGTTGACCTAACACATTTCCCAATTCAGTATTTTCAAAGAACTGTGGTAGGTTTTAGGCTCTTCAAAGGAATCAGGCAAAGCAAAACAATCCCTGATCTTTAAAATACGCCAATTACCTGCTGCTTTTGACGAAAATTTTCAGGAAAAAAGCAGACAAGCAAAACTCTTACTTGGAGAGCAAATTAAAAAAAAAAAAAAAGCCCTCATCGTCAGTAGCCTCAGCCTGCCGGCCTGGGGTCGGGAAGTCTGGCGACGGCAGCGGGGAAAACCTCAATGTCACCCGGTCGCGGCGACTACCGCGCTCGAAGGAGTTGCGGCACTCCGTGCACGCGCACCGCTCGGCTGACCGCGAGCCTGGCGTCTCCAGGTGCCGCGCTGGACAGAGCCAGTGTCACGCGGCTACCACCCCAGGGTAGCCTCCTTTCCCAGGTTGGGCACTACTAGACCGAAGGAGCCGCTGGCTGTGCACCTCCCCTTCCCCACCCCTACGCCGCCGGCGCACCGGGCACAGTCGCCCTCTGGGAGGTGCTACCACACCCCAGCCCGACGCCTGGGCTCCCGCCGGCGGCTGGCGGGTGGGCGGGCCGACTCCAGGAATCCTCGGAAGGGCGGGGGCGAAGGAAGGGGCCCCTCTAGCTGTGTCTTCGGAACAGCGTTCCTTGTTCTCGATGGTCCCCGCGCGGCCGTCTTATCGAACGCAATTTCCGGTTCCTTTTAAAGGCCCCAAGCTGTACGCCGCGGCGCGTGAGAGGAAGGTATGAAAAGGAACGAGAGGGCGGGACCAAGGAGGAAGAGGAAAAAAGCTAGCGGTAGAGGGGGCGGGGAGGCGCAAAGGGCGCGCTCTCGCGTCACGTGACCGGGACGCGCCGTTCTTCCGTCGGCCATTTTAGGTGGTCCGCGGCGGCGCCATTAAAGCGAGGAGGAGGCAAGAGCGGCCGCCGCTGCTGCTTATTCTTTTTTAGTGCAGCTGGGGAGAGCGGGAGTGCGCGCTACGCGACTGTGGGAGGCGAGGGGGGCAGGCCAGGGAGAGGCACAGAAGCCTTTGCAGCCGCGCGCGCCTTCTCTGTCTTGTGTGCTTCGCGCGGTAGAGTGGGCGCGCGGCAGCGGCGGGGATTACTTTGCTGCTAGTTTCGTTTCGCGGCAGCGGCGGGTGTAGTCTCGGCGGCGGCGGAGGCAGTAGCACTATGTCGGAGGAGCAGTTCGGCGGGGACGGGGCGGCGGCGGCGGCGACAACGGCGGCGGTAGGCGGCTCGGCGGGCGAGCAGGAGGGAGCCATGGTGGCGGCGGCGCAGGGGGCAGCGGCGGCGGCGGGAAGTGGAGCCGGGACCGGGGGCGGAACCGCGGCTGGAGGCACCGAAGGGGGCACCGCCGAGTCGGAAGGGGCGAAGATCGATGCCAGTAAGAACGAGGAGGATGAAGGGTGAGTAAGGGGCGACCCGGGATAGTCAGGCCCAACTAGTTCCCCCTCCCCCTCCCCCGCCATTAGGCCTCGTTCCCGCTCTCTGCCCGCCCTCCAGGCCCCCATGCAGTCTCCTTGCACAGTTCTCCCCTTTTCTATGCTGGGCTTTCATTTCCTTCTCCCCCTGTCTGCTTATCGCCCCCTCCCCCATCACACACGTTTCCACCTTTAGCCGTCACCATGCTGCTCCCTGGCCCGCCCTCCTTCCCTCCCTCGCCTTGGGTCTCCTCCCACCGACTTAGCCGCCAGGATTTTTTCCCGCCTGTCTAGGGGTACTTTTTTCTTGTTCCGCTGTCCACTCCCTTCCTCGTTTTATTAAAAGTTCCAGGCATAAAGATAGACACAGAAGGTTTTATGCTGGGACAGCTAAGGTTTACTTGGTGCGTCCACTTTAGCATCCCGATACGATGCGATTCTTTATAAGCACATGCTTTGGGGAACCTGTAAGCTCCCCACTCTGCTCCTCCCCCCTCGGCTTCAGGCCGACTGTGTTTTGTATTTCGGATAAGTTTGGTCTCAATCTCTTTTTTCCATAATACCTTATCGAACAACGGTTTGCGTACTTAGGCCCTACTTTTCAGCCTACGGAACATACTGGGCCTGGTGAAATTCCTTGAATCTCTTGTTGGTACGTTCGTTTTGCTCCATGGGCTTTCGTTAAGTTCCTTGTCGGCGGGGCCTGCACTTGACTGTGGAGCTGTGTCTACCTCCAGCTTGTTGGCTGCCCTTCCCCCACTCGCGGAGTTATTCTAACCGCGCACCCTTTTCGCGCCCTCAGCTATTGGGTTCCTCAACTGTTCATACAGATTGTAACCTTACTTTTTATGTGCAGTTTTCATTTTTTTTACACACCACCCCCATGCGCAGTATCCTTTTTTGGTCTCTCTTGATTTCTTCCCGCTCTCTTACCCACTGTTAAAGGAGGCCTACCAGCCTTCTTTTATAAAATGAACAAATCCTTTATTGTGCTGTGGCATGATTTTTGTTTTTTGCAGGTTTTAAAGTACTGACTTGTTCCCTCCAGTCAGAATAAGTTGTATATATTATTAAGCTGCATTTGATATATTAGAATGCAGTATTTGGGAGCGGGAGCATAATACAGGAGTTACCAGGAGGGACTAAATCGGGGCTCTTGGTTAGGTTTTCTTACTCCCGTTATTGACCGCTGATCGTGGGTTAACGCATCTATTCCCTTTTGTTATGGGGTGATGTGTGTGTGATTTTTATTTCACTATAACAAGGAGAAAGGTGTGGAAAATGAAAGCAATAAAATGTCACTTTAATCCAGTATTTGAAAACATGATTTCCTTTATTGGGAAAAAGCACAAGATTTGGAGGGTGGGAAAGAGAAGCACTTCAGAATGTCGAGTTTAATCTTAGCCCAGGCAGACATGTCAGGCTGATTGTGCTGGTTTTGGGAGAATGGAGGTGGGATGGGAAACTAAATTTACTTAATTTTTAACATATAGTTTAAAAAAGGAGTAAGTTAAATATTTGGAAACTTAAGCCTTTAACATTTTGGTTTTTATTTCCTGAATTCTGTTCTTTGGACAGAGGCACCAAAATGATTAATTGTATAACTTGCTGTTTGGGGCAGGCTTTAGCCCTGATTTTTCAAATCACAAAGCTGCTACCCTTATAGTTACCTACTGTTGAACTGAAGTGTAAATGAATTAAAGTTTTTAGCCCTAACAATGTCAAAAACTAAAACTAGAATTTTGATTGGTTGCTGTACCGGTTGTTAATTCCCTAGCCATTCAAACTCCTCCCCACGACACTCTGAAGCAGCGACGGCACAGCGGGAAGAATGGTAAAACTTTTAAATTTTATTTCTGTATTATAAAGGTTTCAATAGTCATAACATGCAGAGGCTGTGTATTGATTAGTTGCCCATTGATCCCCAGGAAATTCTAGACATAGTACAATAGGATATCTTGTGCCTGGGATATAAAATCTTTTTAGGCATCGTGTGTGATCTTTGGGCAGAATTAATGCCATTACATGTTTTTTGGTTTGTGCTAATGCATGTAATTGTGGTTTGGTTAATCAAAATAACAGTATAATTAGCAGTATTGATACGTTTGAACAAGATAAAATATTACCATAATTTCATATTTGATTTCGTTTTGTTAAGACAAATATTTTTGTTGGAATTCTAAGTTTAATGTTAAGTGTGAAGGTTACTTGATATAAAATCTTGTGTGTTTGAAATGTCTTGCATGCTATACCGAAATATTCTGGATATGTGAAAAGTAAAACAATTTTTAAAGTAGTGTCACGTATGTGTATTATGCAAAAATGTATTTTATCTCCAGCCATATTTGTAAGTAGAACTTTATTAACAATTGGATATGTACTATTCAGAGGTGGGCTGATGGGGCTTTTCGCTACAGCTCTTACCAGATTTTTTATTTTCAGTGTGATTTGCTTGGAATGTTAATTACGGTTGGTTCACATGTCTCTGAAATTGCATGACTTCTCCATGGATGGATGGTAGATTATTCTTTTTATCCTTCCCCTTCCCGTAAATGTCAATCTTTCTGCTTTTAGGATTGATTTTATTTTGAGTTTTCCAGGAGTTTGTCCACCACCACTGGAGTTTAGAGGGCCAGTAATTTGTAGAAAGTTGACTTAGCTATACAAAGTACATTCTATTTTAAGAGCCCAGTGGGGTAGCATTTAAATTTTACACGAGCTTTATTTAATACTGTATTCTCATCCATTGAAATCTGTCCGGTTTTATATTGCAGATAAAGCAGACTGGAAATAGGCAAAAGGGGAAAGTAAAAAGAAGACTGGGGTCAGAGTTTGACATATGGAATAAAATGTTTTTGATGAAAATTAGTCCATCTGGCACTGTGATAGTTCATTTTCACTGCCAGCCAATCGCGGCAAACTAAGATTAAACCGTCACTATACCTGACTTTTTTGCTCTATTACATGTTTCAAATCTTATGTAACCAGTCATTTTCAGTGATTAGAAAGGACCATAAACTTATGTTTGAGATCACTATTAATGATTCTTGTAAGAATTATTTTTGCCCTGCTACCCAATAATGTAAGCTTACAAGTTTTTTGAATGACCTCTTAGGAAAAGTGGACAATTAAATATATATAGTGAACATTTTAGACTATGACCTATTTTCATTTTCTGAAAATAAGATTTAACTGAGGTTCATTTTAAGTTAAGCAGGTTTACGTTAAAACAAATAATGTTTTTGTTTTTAAGGCGTAATATTTGATTTTATAAAATTACTGCTTAATCACCCAGCCTCGTCCTGTTACAGATACTCTTGTTTTTCTTTTTGTTGTGTGCACTTGTCACTCTATCTGTTCCTTTCCCTGACTCCCAGTTTGAGAAAGATTGTGCAGCAGTTTCATAATAGTCTCAGGAATGAGGAGAAGACTGGCTTTACTAGATATAAAATCATCCAAATTGAGTTTCTTAAACATTTCTGTGTGCATTCCTTTCTACAATTTTAACTTGAGAATAAAGTTATTACAACATGTTCCTTAAAATTTTAAAAATGAGTTTGTTGTGCACTCAGTTTTTTTTTTATGTTGAATATAAGAATAAACAGCTATTCTTAGGAGGGCATGCCTGTTATATATCTCTGTGGATGTTTCCACAAGTCAGACTTTTGGAATAATTTGTTCATTTCCATAATAAAATACTTTCCTGAGATCATCTCATTTTAATCCTTTCAACTTTAATATCCCTGGTTTTTACTTATAAGCAACTGCACTGGAATTTCCCATTTTTTTTGTATGGGTTCATGTTCTTTACAGGGCTGCAGTTCTTTTAGGGTAGGTAATTTAAAGTTACTTCATGTGGGGCAAAATATACATGCCATGTAGCAGAGCTACCTGGAGGAGAGTTTTTTAAATATCAAGATGAGTGGAAAACTATAATACTGTGTTAGCTTTCAGATAGTTTTATAAGGTAGGTACATTGACTTGCCTGCATTGGATTGGGCAGGATGCAAAATAATTCAGTTCACTTATCAGCCAAAGTACAGGGCTACTTGTCTAATAACAGGGCAGTAGATCTAGACCTGTAACCGTTAGTGTATAATCTCGTGTGATTTCTTCCTGTTTGGGAATTTTGTGAATTTTGCTGTGGGTTGACTGCTCTCTAATTTTTAAGAAATGGGCATACACATGTTTTTGTTTTAAATATTTGAGATTATAATCTATACCCTAGTGCTTTTGGGGCATTCTGAACGTTGCTTTATAAAACAGTTACTTCTAGAGCAGCCTCATACCTAATTTACTGGTTTTTAATTCAGTAAAGTTGGGTTTACTGTAAAGTTGAGACCCTGAGTAGATGGTCTGAATTTTAGTGTTCTTTGGAACCTTTAACAAGTTTCTAGTGTTAAAATTGCAGAAACTGATGCTCTAAAGTCTCAAGATGATGAACCTATAAGGGAGGGAGGAGTATTAAATTCTTTTCATTTCAAATTATGGAAGACACTAAATCACCTGACCTTTAGGGTTTGTAATTGGAGAAATTCATTGTGGTTTTTTTCAGTGCTGCCTTTTGAGATAAATCTACTTGGCCTTAGCCTGGGTTTTTTTCTCCCAAGTCCTGTGACTTCTATAAACTAAGTATATTTAATGTGTATTTTTAATATTGCCTGGGTATTCTGTCCTTTGTAAGGCTGCTCTAATTTAAGAAAGTTTTGAATCTTCTATTGGGGTATGTGATTTGTGGCCAGTATGGAGGATGGTTAGTTGTAGTCTTCAAGTGATACATGCTATGCTTGAAAGCATTTAAAAAGGAATAGAATAATAACCTTTTTCCTGTTCCACTTAAAGCTGTGCACCTCAAGTGTGTGTGCAGATTGACAAATGGAGTGAAACATAACTTCTGTTAGTCCAAGATTTATTTGACTTTAGTTCTGCTTCAACGTTTTAGTAGATAGGGCACTGAACTGGATGCTGGAAGCGTGGGATCTGTTTCTGTTACTTCACTTCCAACAGTGTGGTCTCAGGTAATACAACACGTTTGTTACTTGGTTTGCTGATCTATGTGTTGGAAACAGTGCTCACCACAGGAAGATTGACTACATAGCCTGCTTTCATAGCTTGTGTGTGTTTATCCAGTGCCTTAATAGTTGATACTGCCAGTGATTTACTCCTGTGGAGTAAAGGTAAGCATGTTTTAGTTTCTGGAGTATTAAATTGTATATTGGAGCTTTAGACATTTAAGATTATTTGGGGGTGGGGAGACTCGTATTGCTGGTAGTGTTTGGCCAGTAATCAGAGTGATAAGTATTGGGTCATGTCCTGTAAACTCCTGCTTATTCTAGACTTGAAACTGCCACACAGTTCAAACTACTAGGAAGTTTTCCCTCTCTCCCTTTAGTTTTGTAAGAAAGAAAGATGAAAAACTATCAGCAAATATACTGAGAAAGCAACCAATAGGCAGTGTCATGGAATCAATCTTCCATAATTTTTCCTTTTTATTGTTAAAAAGCAGTGTGATTTTAAAGCATTGCAAGAATCTAAAAGTTCATCAAGAAAGGTAAAAATCATTTTCTGAGTTGAGTGTTCATATCTAAATTGATTTCCAATAGAAAACTACAGAATTGTGAGTGTGTAGTAATCTCAGTTAACCAGAATCTTAACCTCTAGGTTAAGGAAACCCCATTCCTTAACCTTCAGGTAGATGGGAGTTAACCTTGTAAAGCTGATTGAGAGTTTATTTTAAAAAGTGAAAATACAGGAAGTCATTCTTTCCTTGGAATGAAAGGAAAAGATTTTTGGGTTAAACATGTAAAGTTTACTTAAAACCTGTCATCTTTATTAGTTATGTTTTTAACCTAATTATTGTTTTTAGTCATTTAGGTTCATTCTAAAGTATGAAGTAGTAATGAGATTTAATAAGCTAGGCTAGAGGAGTTAATCTTTATTGACTTGTTAAAAGTTTGTCAGTCTATTTCCAGAGGTATTTTTTTATACAGATTCTAAAATGATTACCCTACCATGTGATACTGTCCAGTTGGAAAAAGTAACCCCTGCCCCCTATTATTGGTAGTTAACTTTAAACAGATTCTATACTTTCTGGCAGCTCTTTCTGCCCGCAGGTCCTGTCCCGTGCTTTAATAAAACCACCTTTTTGTACCAAAAAAAAATCCCAATAATCAATACTTTCTAAGGAAAAATGTTGATTTTATATATGTTGGTGGGATTTTCCTTACATTCTGTCATAGGATTTTAGAGGAATAATTTTAACGATAAAATACTGAAAATTTAAAACAAATTAGTGGTATGCTTGACTGTTACTCTGAAAGGTGACAGTGATTGGCCAGTCATGTTATATACTGAAATATATATCAGATTGACTTCTGTTCTGTTTTTTAAACTGTCAGAACTTGTTATGAAACCACATACGGAAAATCATGAGTTGTCAGGAAGTGTTTGAAAGTTACAGGATATTTTTTTGGCCCTATTTCAAAATTGGAAGGGAGTGTAAATGGTGTTTATTTATCATTTTACCTTGAATAAGGTAAACAGTAAAGCCTTAGAAGTATCTTTAAATAAAATACTATTGGGGCGCCTGGGTAGCTCAGTCAGTTAAACGTCTGCCTTCAGCTCAGGTCATGATCCCAGGGTCCTGGGATTGAGCTCCACATCGGGCTCCCTGCTCAGCGGGGAGCCGCCTTCTCCCTCTCCCCCTCCCCCCTGCTTGTGTTCCCTCTGTCGCTATGTTTGTTTATCTGTCAAATAAATCTTAAAAAAAAAAAAACCAAACTATTGACTTCTGGAGTGTTAAACCTAGTGATCCCAATGATAAAGAGAATTAAGTTTTTTTGGGTGTGAAAAACAGTATTAAATAAATACTTTCATCAGCACTGCTCCATATGTATTACTTTTTATATTTTGAAATTCTTTACTAAATACTGGCGTTTATGTGGAGTACAGACAAGTCACCGAGATAGTTTTTTAACTACATTTTATTTAAGAGTTCTTTAGGCAGCCTAATTTCTAGTCTGTATTTTTTACATGGGATATTTAAACATTTTGGGTAAGTCTGTAGTATTGAAAATAATCTTTGGATCTATTTATATAAGGCCTCATTCTGGGTTTTTCCTCTTAATGTTGAGGACTTCATATAGCCCATGCAGATTTTAAAAAAGTAAGGTGATAGGGAAATGAAAACATTGCTCGATTAAATTATATTTAAATTGTGCTCTACTCCTTCTAAATAATTTTTTATTGAGCACTTGGGATACTTCAGAGTATGTTCTGTGCCTTTTTAAGTGTATTTGCTCCTTTATTTATTTTTTTATTATTTTTTTAAAGTAAGGTCTATGCCCAACGTGGGGCTTGAACTCAATTCTGATTTCAGGAGTCTCATGCTCTATGGACTGAGCCCCCAGGCATCCCTGGGTTTGCTCATTTAATCCTTACTGAAGATTCATGAAATAGGCTCTTCGTCCTCTCATTTACAGATATGGTGACGATCTTGGGTTTTTGTTTTTCTGAGGGTCATAGAGTTAATACGTGGTGGAGGTAGGATTTACACTCAGGTGGTTTGGCTTACTGCCTCTAAATTTACTTACTTGTGAAGAGAATGTCCCACTAAACAGTCTAAATTCCTAAATGACATTGCATAGCATTTGGAAAGTCATCTGCACCGAGTTGTATAATTTTATGCGTATCGTTTAATACTATAATATAGTGTAATATTAATATCTGTAAAAGCAAGGAGATTTCAGTTGTTGAGTAGGTGTTTTAAATTGAATACCATATTGCCTCTGGGGTGCTAAAAAGCTTAGTAGGATTAAGAAGTTAAACTATCAGAGTCCAGAGTGCTAACCATTAAGTCCTGTGTTTTCATTAGGATTGTTGATTCACTTACAACTAAAGATGAAATTTTAAACTTGCATTGCAGGATTAGGGGCCCAATTCTGTTGCTACTTGAACAAGTCTTGTGACATAGTTTTAACTTGGCTGCTTAGGATTTTCTGAAGTTCTGTTTCTACCTCATTGTAAGTGTTAGCCCATCTCTACAGGAGTGACAGCAACTTGAAATTCACTTTTGGTATTCAAGGCAGCAGAGGTAATATGGATGGACAATAGGTACTGTACTTTAAGCAAAATACAGTAATAAAAGAGAGTTAAGTGTGTCTATGCCATCTCATAATTTGAGAAAGAGCATGTCAGAATGCTAGTGAGGCTAAGATAATTGCATTTATCCAAAAATTAAGATAAGAGGCCTTTTCTTACTGTACTCTCTACCATTATATCTTGGTGTGTCTACTGAATAAAGATTTGATGGATTTAACGTGTTCCTTTTTGTTAAGGATGGAATGATTTGGAACAGTTTGTGTTCATCGTAGGATTTACCTGTCTGGCTTTCAGTTGTGCAGCAGTCTTCCTTGTTAGAGCAGCTAAAGCTATATAGCACTCTTGGGCTGCCACAATGGCAGTGGCATTTGTCTCAAAGAGCCACTTAGGCTTTGCTCAGACGTTGTTTTACCCTTCTTACTTTACACAAAATTTGCTCAAGTTCAAGTGCTGGCTACCCACCGTACAGAATGGAAGGGGTGGGGTGGATTTAACAGCAACCAGTGATTAACCTGGCAAAAATGAAAAATAAAACTTGTTAAAAGAACTAAGAAATGAGATGCACTTAGTGTATTATTAATAGTTATCTCATTTCAGAAGAGCCTTTGGGCATGCCACAGTAGCTTAATAGAAATTAGTGGTGAATGACCCATACAGTGTTTAAATCATGATTACTGTATTTAAGAAGGCAGAAGTGTGTGATGCAGAAAACAAAATTCATCCCAAATAATTGAATGTTAAAAAGCAACTGGGGAGAGATTGGAAGGCAGGCAGTGTTTTTAAAAAAGGTGGAATATTTGGCTCATTCTCTAAAGGTGCTGGATAGCTGAAGTTTTACTATGTATTTGCTCTAGTTTTTTGAGAAACAGTAATCATTCTGTGAAATAACGTATAAATTATAGTTCACCAGACTTTTTAATATTCTGTCCAAAGGGGATTTGATTGTTAGGAAAAGCAGCAAAGATGACCTTTTAGCTTTAAGGTAGTAGGCACATTTAACAACTTCTGTACTAACGACTGTATTAAAGGTGGGAAGTTTCTTATAGAGAGTTCTTTATTGGGCCAGTTGAAGTGTTAGTATGCTTATCCAGTATTTAAGAAAACTGACTTCCGATGCCGTGAAAAACATTTGGGGCTTGTGACTAATAATAGGACATGCCTCATTCGTGGCTTATAATTTATTTTTTTGTAATCGTTTTTTAAATAATTTTAAATCAAGGACACTTAATGCAGTATAAACTTCGCCTTGGTTAAATAAAATCAAAACTAATTCTTAATATCTGAGGGAACTGATCAGGCAGAATATTCTTGCCTTTCAACTTTAGCTTTTTAAAACAAGGCTTTTGTTACTGTATTCTCTTCAGGCTGAAATAATTTCCGACTGTTAAATTACTGATGGAAAATTTTTGTAATCACAGAAGGTGGTAATTCAGTAGTTAAATTTCAACTTGAAGTTGTTTCTGTTCTAGAATTGCCATACCTTAGTAAGAGGTCATTGCTTTATAGTTTGTTCTTTCTCATCTTTAAAAATATAGCAGTGTCCTTCTTACCTTGAAAGGGTAAATGTTGCTAATGAACTTTCATCTATGAAGGAAGTGCTCTGGATTTTTAGGTTATAAAAGTAAAGTGTTTTTAAGGCATATATTTAAGTGTCAAGGATTGGATTTTAGAAGGTGCATTATTTGAATGAAAAAAGGTAATTGAGAAGAACATTTTTCCATGAAATTGGCAATAAACATTAAAAACCAGCTATACAACTTTATGGGTGTTTTCTGTTCATTTGATTATAAAATACAAAAGGGTTAATAAGGGTTACTTCAAGCATGGAGATTTTATTAGAAGAAGTCCTGAAAGTTAAGCATATAAATAACCCAGCTTTACGTTACAATACATGTACAAATTGAAAACTTAACCTGAAACGGGAAGCACAGTATATACTGAAAGTAAGACTTCTTTGGCATTGTAAGTTAATTTTGTCGTTAGAACTGAAAACAAGTCTGTGGTAAAATAGTAAGATCAGTAACACCTCAGTTAATCTGGCATCTTTAGGGGAGAAGCAGAATGAGATCTCATTCTAGGAACACAATTGGCCTCTTGTTTGAAGAATTGGATTTAGTGGCACTATCCTAAAAGCCCACAAGATGGAGATGTTTCTTGCTTTAATTTATCTGGAGCTGAAAATTAGTACCACATCCCTATCCCTACCCCAGTTACAAAGATGAGAAATCATTGAGCAAGTGTGATTTTATTCCCGTAAAATTGTTAGCCTTCACATAACAAATTCTGACAGTTTACCCTTAAAATAAAAATCTCCAGTCCTGTCTCTTTAAAGGGTAGGAGGGGTGTGTAAGCTCTTCGGGGCGGGCTAAGGGATAGCAAAGGGGGCAGATGTAAAAGCATTCAGAGCTGCCAAGTCTGAGCTTTATAGCATTTTGCTGTAGTAAAAATAATACTTAACCTGAGATTTTTTTTTTTTTTTTTTGAGTATATATATTTGGTCTTAAAGTGTTCTGGTGGTTTCCACTTACCACCTGTCACTTTTAGCATCTTCAAGGTTTAAATATTTTATTGCTGGTTAACTGAGGTTCTACTGTAAATAAATCATAGAAGTTAATTAGTGGATTATGCTTCAATGGCTAATTTTTGCTAAGTTGTTTAATTTTGTCTTTATTAAGGACTCTTAGCACATCAAAAAACTTAGCTTACAACTTAATTGTGAGACTTAGAGTTTCCCATTTTATGTGCTAAGAGTTTTGTTAATGAGAACCGTTAAATAGAAAGCTTCAGCATAGACATGCTGGTTGCTGTGATCAGTGGGGACTGCATAGCTCTTTTACAAGTTTAATGAAGATTTGGAACAGATGAAGCTAAAATTTGTGTTTCGCTGTTACTGATAACTTGTGACTTAAGACTTACACATGTAGTATTTTTACTTTAGGGTTACTTTATCATTTTGGCAAGTCAAAAAGAATTTGCTGCTTCCTCACTATTTTATAGTTACGCAGATGCAGCAGTAATAAGCAAAACTTGACAAAACTGGAATGGGGTGTTCTTGATACATGGTAATATAGGAAGAGTGACATTATTAAACTGCCCAGTAAATTGGTGCAGTTTGGAAAAGGTATTATTGTTATGGATACTTAAGGCAAAGTTTATTTATTTGTTTTTAGCATTTTAATACTACTTTTTGTCTTTACAGGAAAATGTTTATAGGAGGCCTTAGCTGGGACACTACAAAGAAAGATCTGAAGGACTACTTCTCCAAATTTGGTGAAGTTGTAGACTGCACTCTGAAGTTAGATCCTATCACAGGGCGATCAAGGGGTTTTGGCTTTGTGCTATTTAAAGAGTCGGAGAGTGTAGATAAGGTAGTGTGTTACGTGTTCTGATCAGTTAATAATATAAGATGTGGATAGTTTGATACACTAATTTGCCTGCTCATGGTTCCCCCTTTTGCAATAAACAAAGGAAGAGCTATAGTTCTTAACCAGTACATTTTATGAGGAGTCTTCTTTAATTGTTTACTGAATATCTTCTTTATGCCAGGCTGTACTTGAAAAAAAAATTAACTTTAAAAATACTGAGACTTAAAGACACCTTATTAAAAGGATGATCTGTAACAAGTTCACAGAAGTATAGATTTTGGAATTTCTTGGGCTAAGGGGAAGTAGCAGTTATGTTTATGTTGGTGACAGTTAAAGGTGAGATGGTTTTTTAGTAATTAGATTTGTGTCTCCCATTCCCATTCTCATTGACACTTAGGTTTCAACACTGTTTTTTATTAGCTGATGTCACATCACCACAGTTTGACAGTTTAGTTATAAGCAAGTCAGCATATACCTGGCATTAGCTATATTTACAATTATTAAGTAAGTTAATAATCTGAACTTAATTAAGATACATACTTAAAATGAAAAACTTCAATTTCTTTAGGTCATGGATCAGAAAGAACATAAATTGAATGGGAAGGTGATTGATCCTAAGAGGGCCAAAGCCATGAAAACAAAAGAGCCTGTTAAAAAAATTTTTGTTGGTGGCCTTTCTCCAGATACACCTGAAGAGAAAATAAGGGAGTACTTTGGTGGTTTTGGTGAGGTATGTGATGTTTTGACCCAGTTTTTGTCAAAATTAGTGTGAATATAATTGTCACATTATATTTTCAAACTTGTGAAGTTTGGACTAATTATGTGATTTGTTTTGAAAGACGAATATTGTAAATCATTGGCAGATCTTTGAAGGTTTGATGATTGCATTTTTCTCATTTATTGAAGGTACAGGTACACAAAGATGAAATAGACATTGTTACCTTGAGGGATTTACCAGATTAGTAGAAGAAATAAAAAGAGATACGTGAGGAAGAAACACAGATTGGATTACCTGAGATATAGAAGGAAATCATTCAGTTGAGAATAGGAAAAGAATGAATTAAGAATAGGATGTAGTGCCTTCTCAGAAAAAAATAATGTGTATGTGCAAATTTTATGAGTCTAATTATAGATTTAGTGAAACCAAAGTTCCTTTTGTGATTTAATGATTTAAAACTAAGATGAGAAATTTGTGGCTTTGCATGCCAGATACAGCCTGTAGATCTCTTTTGCTTGATTTAAGCAGAGCATGTTTTGTTTGTATTTAGGTTATTTCCCATAGGTATCTGGATATCTAGCTTTTTCTTAAATAGTTGCAAGAGTAAGCAACATTGGAACTGCCTTCTTGCATGGCTCAGTAGCCATCTAAGACGGGAGTAGCAGCCTCTACCTTTGATTAGTTATATGTTCTCCAGTTTTCAGTGGTCCTCACCACTCCCAGTTTTTTCCCAAATGCAGTCATCTTTATCCTTTTTTTTTTCCTTAAAATTGTTGCCTTCTGTTCTTGGTCGGCATTTGAGTTTGTGACCCTTCAATTAGGTAGCAAATGTCAGTACCCTGTAAAGCTTGCTTTTATAAATAGGTTTGAAGACTTTTTAGATGGAATGGATTTTTTTTTCTTTAAATTTTTATTGTTATGTTAATCACCATACATTCCATCATTAGTTTTTGATGTAGTGTTCCATGATTCATTGTTCATAACACCCAGTGCTCCACGCAGAACGTGCCCTCTTTAATACCCATCACCAGGCTAACCTATCCCCCTACCCCCACCTCCCCTCTAGAACCTGCAGTTTGTGAGTCCATCATCTCATGGTTCGTCTGGAATGGATGTTCTAATTTGAAGAATTCTTTCAAAAGATTAGAATAAATAGAGCAGAATAGGATTTGGGGGCCAAATATGTTTTCTTTGTTCGTTTTTCCCACTAAACTTGTGCTTTTATTATCAATCACATGCAAATTAAGGCATTAAAACTTTTTTTTTTATATCAGGTGGAATCCATAGAGCTCCCTATGGACAACAAGACCAATAAGAGGCGTGGATTCTGCTTTATTACCTTTAAGGAAGAGGAACCAGTGAAGAAGATAATGGAAAAGAAATACCACAATGTTGGTCTTAGTAAAGTAAGTTAAGTATCCATTTACTCGTAGGGAAAACTAGCTTTTGTAGAGAGTTGTATCATCTAGCTTTCTGTAAAGGTTTCAGTTTGCATGCTTGTGCTTTAAGACACCTCATTGGCTTCTTATTTATCAAAGTCACCGATTACTAGTTTCGGCTTTTACTGGGGAGCAGGAGGAAAACATTGTAGTTAAGTGAATTTTTGTCTAGGTTTTACCAGAAGATATTGTTTGAGGGCCTGATGAGTAGGATGTCGCAGCCTATCTTAAGCAATTCATTCTTGAAGATTATTTAAGTACTGATGATTGGTTTAATTGATAAACTCACTTTGAGGAAAGT